>NC_079414.1:6959721-6994721 GCF_026213295.1 Gadus chalcogrammus | reverse complement strand
GACAATAGAATACAAACCACACATTTCCTCATGTTCAATTGCTAAATATTCAAAGATAACACACACACACACACACACACACACACACACACACACACACACACACACACACACACACACACACACACACACACACAAACACACACACACACACACACACACACACACACACACACACACACACACACACACACACACACACACACACACACACACACACACACACACGTACACAAGCACACGGACACACACCTCCAGGATCCTGTCTCCGGTCCTCAGGGTGCCGTTGAGTGCGGCGGGGCTGCCCGGGCTGATGTGCTTGATGAAGACCCCCCTCATCACCTCTCCACCGGGGACTCTGCTGCCCATGCCTCGGCCCCCCGTGATGCTGATGCCCAGGGACCGGCCCCCCACCCGCCACAGCACCACGCTGGAACACACAGCAGCAACAATCAACGGAGGAGACGGCTCAGAGACACACAGACGCTACACAAACCCACTCGCACACACGCACGCACACAAGCACTCACACACACACACACACACACACACACACACACACACACACACACACACACACACACACACACACACACACACACACACACACACACACACACAGTCTTGCATATGCACACACATTCACTGAAACACATAAACACACACACACACACACACACACACACACACACACACACACACACACACACACACACACACACACACAAACACACACACACACGAACACACACACTCACCCCCACACACACGCACACACACACACACACACACCCTGAATGACAGTGATTGTCCCCCATGGTGTCTGTACCCAATAAAGCACCCAATAGCAACAAACCCTTTGGTTGCTGAATGACCGCCCCCTTCCTGCAACCAACTGCTACGAAGGAAATGTCTCCCTTAGGGCAGACATGAAATAATTACGAAGACCCATCCTTTTGTTAGCGTTTCTCTGTTCCTTCGCAGTGTGCTTGTGTGAATCTTTAAAGACAATAGGAGGAGTGTGTGCGACACCAATGACACACAGTGTTTTTCTCCCACATTGCTGGAACAGCATGTTTGGTGCGGTTGTTAATGGGATAAATATAGGTGGCAGAAGGGTTCTCCCCACAGGCCTCAGAGTGGGGGGGGGGGGCGCTTTCCTTGTGCTAAACCTGCTGTTCCCGTCCAGCTGTGAACACAACGTGTAAAACACTGATATTTCACAAGGCTCGGGGCGAAGGCATACTGTTGTGTGATCGTGCTTTTGGATGGTTTTGCTAAGAGTGCCTGGACTGGAAAGAGGTTCCTTCCAGACGATGAGGATATCGTTGTGGGGACAAAACCGTGAAATCATCGTCAGGAGGCGGTCATCATCACCAACCTGCGTGGCTGACCCCAGGACTGGATTCTGGGGTTGTTCAGTTCCTCTTCGTCCTCGTCCTCCTCCTCTTCGTCATTGATGCTGCCCACCGCCGCGCTGACCCACAAGGTCGGTACATTCCTCCTCTTCTTCTGCTCCTCCTTCTCCTCCTTGTTCTGGCCTCGCTCCTCAATCCCTCCATCCCTCCTGTCTCCTCTCCTGTCCCTGAGGAGCGGGGAAAGGGGGGGTTGCCAACTGGTGGAGGGGAGGAATACACCGTGTGAGGTCTGACGTGGAGACTCCAACAGATATTCAACAGCAGCACATTGAAAATGAGTCACAACATGTCAGCCACGTGCTCTGTGGTTTCCATTGAGTTTCTACCCAGGGTATTGATTTGGTATTATATTTAGCCAACAAACTTAAGCTTCGTACATTTCCTGTCCCAAGAATTGTAACTTTGTTTAATATATTTTAATGGTAAATTTAGATGACTTGTATGGAAGGTTGTTTCGCAAGGGATTCGGTACCGTAAATTGTCTGTAGCGTAATACAATTTTGCGAGGAATTAACTGCAAAAAATATTCAAAGCATTTGCCAAAACTGTAATAGATTTCGGCTGGTGGGTCTCGCCGAGAGGACAATTGTGAGGAGAGGACACGCCATACTGAATGGATGCAGTATGAATACACAATGACAACGGGCAATTAAAAGATTATAGCATTTCCTTGGGCAACATACTCTTCAGCATTATGCTAACATAGCCACCACATATAGCCGTTGTAGCGTGGCTATATGCTGTGGTCACGTGCTGCAAGTTGCTATTAGAGCTCCTATGATTGCCTCTTTAAAACAATGAAGTGTGACGTGCCATAAAGAGGAGCACAGAATCAGCTTGTGAGAGAGAGAGAGAGAGAGAGAGAGAGAGAGAGAGAGAGAGAGAGAGAGAGAGAGAGAGAGAGAGAGAGAGAGAGAGAGAGAGAGACAGAGAGACAGAGAGAGAGAGAGAAAGAGAGAGAGAGAGAGAGAGAGAGAGAGAGAGAGAGAGAGAGAGAGAGAGAGAGAGAGAGAGAGGGAGAGAGACGACGACCCTGAGAATACATGCCTTCTGTCAGGGAGGTCGCTGTCCCCTCGTCCATTACACGCGAGTGAGTCTACTTGTTGGCCAAGGTGTGGAGGGCCACCATTTGTCAAATGTGGCCACTCGCACGCCTGTCTGTAGCACGTGTGTGAGTGTGTGTATATGTGGCTGTGTGTGTCTGTCTTTGTGTGTCTTTGTGCGGGTCTGCATGTTTATGTATTCATCTATCTATACATGAGGGTGTGTGCAATTTGTGTGTGCGTCCACATCTTAATGTATGCATCCATGTGTGTGTGTTTGTGTGTGTGTGTGTGTGTGTGTGTGTGTGTGTGTGTGTGTGTGCGTGTGGGTGTGTTATGCGTGTGCGTGTGCAATGACATGGACGTGCGCCAGCATGTGCACGTGTTTGTGGCTCTGTGGGTGTGTGTTTCCATGTGCAGGTGTGTGTGGCTGTGTGTGTGTGTGTGTATCCATGTACATGTGTGTGCCTGCTGCATGAATTTGTGGGTGCACTTTGAGAGGCTTTTCATGAATATGTTTAAGCGGTGCCAGGCCGTAATAAGCCCATTGAGGTGAGTGATAGGGCTGCTATCTATGAAGCAGGAGCCTAACGCTATGCTCCAGACAAAACAAGAACTAATGGCTCTGCCCGGGAGAGAGAGGGAGGGAGACAAAATACACCATAAGAGCACCACGGAGAGACAGAGCTTGGCATAAAAGAGCTTACCGAGGGTTGGGGGGAGACAGGGAGGTAGGGAGTGAGAGAGAGAGAGAAAGAGATGGAGAGAGAGAGAGAGAGAGAGAGAGAGAGAGAGAGAGAGAGAGAGAGAGAGAGAGAGAGAGAGAGAGAGAGAGAGAGAGAGAGAGAAAGAGATGGAGAGAGAGAGATTTGGAGGTTATTCTTAGATAAGAGCAGAAGAGATGTCTGTTGCCAAAAGAAAGAGAAAGAGGGCTAGTGAGAGAGTGATTGAAAGAGAAGTCTAGGACACAGAGATTGAGAGATAGAGAGAGAGGGGGAGAGAGAGAGAGAGCAGAGACAGACAGCAGAAGCGAGCCCATTCATTTTCGCTGACAGTCAGCACTGAGATCCATAAGCAAATGGCTAAATATAAACGCCGGGATTTTGAATTTCAACGGAGCAACTGGGAGGATGAAACACTGAATATTGGGTCAGACTGAGCAAGTCAGCAAAAAGAGAAACACGCTCAATTTCTCCTGCTTATTGATATGGAAATATCGGAAGACGTGTCGTGAATTCGGCGCAGAATTAGCCAGCAGGCTGATTAGCAGTGGATCACGGGGCTCATCAAGTGTGCCATTCAAGCATGCTGAACACAATGGAGCAGAGTTTAACTATGAGTTGATGAGTTACACACAAAGGGTTTAGGAATATAAACTCATTGAAAACTGTGGAGCTAAAAATGGTTCTCGTAAAATGTAATAGCTGGAATAACACGGTCCGGTAAACCGATGGAACCTTCATATTAATAACACATTTTGTGTTGATGCGCTTTTCAAGGCAAACAATAACACATGCGTTTAACGGAAATGTATACAAAGTAATTAAGAGACTGAGCTCTTAGAGGCTAGCCCTAAGGAGACGCAGAAGGAAAGGACAGATTGTTTGTTCTACCTTGTATCGGAGGCCGGGCTGATGGTCTGTACGGGTTTGGTGAACGGGCGGTTGACTTTAGCTCTGAGTGGGACCGCTGCCCCGGCTGCTGAGAGGTCCACACCTGGCGTGGGACCCGGGACCCGGGAGGCTTGTGACAGGATGGGTTGGTGGTGGGGTGCTTGTGTCTGCAGGTGACCCGGGGGTCTGGTCGTGGTGGGGGGAGGTAGTGTCTGCCGGGGACCCGGTGGTTCAGTCGTGGTGGGGGGTGGTTGTGTCTGCAGGTGACCCAGGGGTCCGGTCGTGGTGGGGGCTCCTGTCCTGGTGGGGGGTAGTTGTGTTTGCAGGTGACCCGGGGGTCCGGTGGTGGTGGGGGGTGGTTGTGGAGGTTCTGGAGAAGGAGTGGGCGTGGGGCTGGGGGCAGCGAGGGAGGCCAGAGGAGGCAGGTGCAGGCTGGCGCGGTGCTCGTCCACCTGGCTGGCTGGGACGTAGGTCACCCTGGGAGGAGGAGGAGGAGGAGGAGGAGGAGGAGGAGGAGGACAAACATGATGACAGCATGAATATGAACAACCACCATCGCTCAAAATGGACACCCTGCAGTGGGGAGCTGGCTGAGCACACATGAAGACACAAAGACACCAAATACATTTCAGATCGAGCAGCAGAGCCAAGCGCGGGTTCACATCATTCTTTCTCCTTCCCATCCTGCTGTGTTTTGAAAGCAAACTTCGAAACAGACCATGTTTTGCAATGGCCAGCCACATATCATAGCATTTATTGTGCTATATTATTTTAAGCAAGTTCATGGATCCTAGACTGTTCAGAGTAATTGCATGCCTTCATGATCATGGAAACAATTCTGGGGAAAGACAAGGTAAAGCTACAAAAATGATTTAATCTGGCATTCATTTTGCATTAAATAGTAAACATGGGATGGCGGCTATGGCTTGACTTGAAGAAATTAAATAGTAATGCAGTTATTTCGATTTAAAGAGATGAAACGATGAACTTATCAGCAGTCCAATGTTACATTTAGTATATTAGAGTCTGAGTTAAAAACTTAAGCATCAATACACATGAGTCTGCAAGGAATGGTATACAGCCAAACACTGTATTATAAAGCAAGTAGTATACAGTGTATTATAAAGCCAGTAGTATACAGTGTATTATAAAGCCAGTAGTATACAGTGTATTATAAAGCCAGTAGTATACAGTGCATTATAAAGCCAGTCATATTCTGTAAATTAAAGAGCCAGAAATATACAGTGAACTAAAGAGCCAGCAGTATACAGTGAACTAAAGAGCCAGCAGTATACAGTGAATTAAAGCCCCAGCAGTATACAGTGAATTAAAGAGCCAGCAGTATGCAGTGAATTAAAGCCCCAGCAGTATACAGTGAATTAAAGAGCCAGCAGTATACAGTGAATTAAAGCCCCAGCAGTATACAGTGTCCTATGAGGCCATGGCATGGTGCTGTCAGGCGGGGCCAGAGGTGGGCCACCCTGAGCTGTAGTGAGTGAGCCGGGTAGACAGGCTGTCGTGTCTGGACACAGGCAGCCTGATAGTGACAAGCCCTCTGCTTCCTGGATGGCTTCTTACTCGGAGACCAAAACAACTCATCTGCTTCCCCTACCTGTTAGGCCCGCCCGCAGGCCTGTCACCGTGACGCACTGGCTGTGTGCGCGTGTGTGCGCTTGTTGTGTGCACTTATGTATGTGTGTGATTGTCTTTGTATTCATGTGCAGATATGTATGGGGATGTGTGTGTGCTAATGTGTGAGTCTATGTATTGTGAGTAAATTTGTGGGTGTGCAAGCGTGTGTGTGTGTGTGTGTCTGTAGGTGTGTGTGGGGGCGTTCACGGGTGTGTGTGTGTATGTGTGTAAGGCTGTTAAAAGCACTCTTTTATTCAGAAGCGCAGCATTCAAGGTGAGAGGAGCGATGAATTATTCAGGGATGTTTCCCTTAGCAGGAAAAAAGTGTTTTTAGAGTTTAGACCGTTTGAAAGGTGTGTGTGTGTGTGTGTGTGTGTGTGTTTGTGTGTGTGTATGTGTGTGTGTGTGTGTGTGTGAGGGCTGGTGATGTATTTGTTCAGGAGCAACATTGAAAAGGAGTGAGCCGTAGATAGAGATAGAGAGATAGATAGACAGTGAAAGAAAGAGGGCATAGAGAAGAGATGAAGGGGATTTAGACAGACGTAGATGAGAGTGGCAGAACGAGAGAGAGAGAGACAGCCAGAGAGAGAGAGACGGAGAGATAGAGACAGAACCAGACAAAGCGAGAGAGAGATAGAGGGATCATTTGTATGTGGAAGGAGCGGTGGCGGGGCGGAGGGAGATGGGGACTCCTCTTCAGTCAGCCAAACATGCAATTTGAGTACTTCAGTGTGAGAAGTGAAGGGTAATTCCAAAACTGGGAGATAATGAGGATGTTTAAACGTCACAACAAGTACCGGTAATAATTTAGCATGATTCTAGCATGTCAGGATCAGTCCAGAGACGATGAAGTGGAATGAGATGAGGATGTCACGGTGTCCATGCTCGTGGGAATAATGCCAGAACCGTACTCACCGGCTTTCACCGTTCACAAGGCTTGATCTACAAAGTGTAAACACCATGTTTTTTACTGGGCGCTTCGTATGTAGACCAATTAATTTTTCATAAACACTACTCCCTTCAATAATAATATTTTGTTTATCTCCTTCATCTCTCCGCCTGAAGAGTCAAATGCTACAAAAAGTATGATACTGTATGGTATTATATATACCGTATATATCAACCAGAGTTGTATGGAAGACCTTATGCTGAAAGTGCATGGTAAGTATCTGACTCACACATGGTAGGTATATATTTAGTACTTTGGAAGTATTAGTTTCTTTAGTTATTTATTAGTTAGTCATTTATTTATTCAATCAGTGTTATTATTTCATCTCTATTTTTTTTCAGACAGAACCAAATGATCAAACAATCCCCATTCCGTCATCCTATTGGCCGGCTAGCTCCTTACTGTATCTCCGGTCCAATCACAGAGTGTCTGCGCAGCAGGGCCCGGGCCTTGGCGCTGGTCATGTTGCTGGTTTGCTCTCCGTTGATGGCCAGGATGACGTCACCGGCCTCCAGCCTGCCGTCCCGGCCGACACACCCATCCTGGAGCACACTGCGCACCAGCACACCTGAACCGTCCTTCAGGGCACCCACTGACACCCCTGCCAACACACACAAACACACACACACACAAACATATATAAAAAACACACACAGATGGACTTGCATACGCGCGCATACACACACATACACATGCACACACATGCACTTACATACGCACACACACGCACACACACATATACACGCACACACACACACACCACACACATACACACACACACACACACACACACACACACACACACACACACACACACACACACACACACACACACACACACACACACACACACACACACACATACATATAAACACACACACATACACCCCCACACACACACACACACACACACACACACACACACACACACACACACACAGCAACGACAACACACACAAACACACACACACACACACACGAGGAGGTTTTAGGAGGAATACTTTGAATGCATGCCAAACCAAAAGACAGGCACCCAAACAAACTACTGAGAGTGGCAGGAGCAGCATAATCAAGACAGACACTAGGCAGATTAACGTATAAACATGGCACAGCCAGCAGGGCATTTACAGACACGTCACCCTTCACGCTCACACACACACACGCACACACACACACACACACACACACACACACACACACACACACACACACACACACACACACACACACACACACACACACACACACACACACACACATTCAAACACACACACACACACACACACACACACACACACACACACACCACACACACACACACCACACACACAGAAATGCATACCACACCACACACACCACACACACACACACACCACACACACACACACACACACACACACACACACACACACAAACACACACACAAATACATAAAGAAACACACACACATGCACAAACACACATAGACAAATAGACACATACACTTGCATGTACAGATAGATCAAGGGGCACAGGTGGCTAGAAGGGTAACACAAGCCAGTCTAACTAACGCCTGATTGAGGAATAATCCGTAAGGACACATAGCCACTTACACCCACACCCACACACACAGACAGCACGGCATCATCTGTGCCAGAGGAGCATGTCTGAATAGCTATCTCTGATTGGTGGGCACAATGTCAGGCAATCTCTGATTGGTTGACATTGTCAACAAATCTGATTGGCCAAAGCCATCTCTGATTGGCCAATGCCATGTTTGATTGGCCAATGGCATGTTTGATTGGTTCTATCATGCCTGACTGGATCATAGCATTTCTGATTGGTAAGTATCAGATCGGATTGGCCACTGCCATCTCTGAATGGCTAGTACATTTTCTGTTTGGCTAGTACCATCGCAAGGTCAAAGACTAGTGGAGTCTAGACAAGACAGCACAACTACACACATCCACAACACTATGGTCGTACATAATTTGAAGTATGTCAAAAAAATGACTTTGGGGCGGGGCTTGATCAAATATCGAGTTTATTGTTTTTTTTTAGGGGGATTACATTCAAATTACAATACAATCATAGTGCATGGTATATAACAGATAACCTCTAACAACATGACCCGGACAAAGACAGCATGAAGACCACAAAGGTTTGATGGCTATACTATACAAATATTTGGACACTCTTATACAACATAAAAATAAATAAATAAATATGTTTTTTTTCTCTCATAAACTCTTGATGATAAATCCACATATTGGCCTGATTCTATTAGCCAACCATCTATGAATAAATAAGATCGAGAATACTTTGATCGTCAACATACAATTCTTGACTTTTTAGCAAACATACAGAAAGAGCTACCGATCCACTCGGTTCATGACAACATTTATCCCCTAACACGTGCATCTAAACAGGCAGATGTGTAACTGTGAGCATGTAGACAAGGCAAGTTTAGAAAGACCTGATTGTTTCGTCATGTCTTTCTTTTGACCACCAGCTCTAAGAATCGTAAACCCTCTACAGTCCAAACCGACCAAATAACCTGTTCACAGAACCCATTAACAGGAAAAACATCACAAGATTCAGGGTAGATTCACACTGTACGTTTACAGCAGTTCAGACTCTAAATTTAATTACCACACCACCAAACACGTAATCCTCATAGAACAGTGCTTTAATCAACTAAATAGAGAGGAACAAATGTGTTTTATACTAATACATATAAATGAATTACTCTACTGTGTGTAGATGGTGGTGAATTATGAAGTGGTGTATTCCTCTAGCTCTCTCTTGTCTAACATAATTAAAACTTTTATATAATATAACAGTGCCTCCCTAGGGTTGGATTTCTAGGTCACCAGTTAGTACGTCTCCTCACTCAGTGCAGTATGCCCTTTTCTTTCTACTGCTTGTCAGACACTGTTAAGAAACATAGCATCTTAAAGTTGCTGTGAGAGAACTTGAAGCAAATCGGCTTAAGTGACGACAGTGCTGATGAACAGATATATTAATTATGTGAGTGCAACCCTTGAGTCAGTATTGAGCTCCTGATTTATATCACTTGAAAACTGAATTCAACAAAATCTGATTTGATCAAACTCCGCTGATGGCATGAGATGCGCTCTTTTTTTACCCTTATCGTCTCACTCTACCTCCCACCTTATCACTCTGCTTCACTTATTCTCTTGCGGTTGCATTCCTTCACAACTCCTCCTGGGGGTCACCCCCACCACCGCCCACCATCGCCATAACGACGACGTACACACACCAAGATACCAACGCCACGAGAAAGACGGAGAACATACCAAGGCTATGGTTGCCCCGGACAACAGTGATTGTCCTCTGGTGGCGGTTGTGGGGGACGGGGGGTGGGGCTTGCTGCTTATCGCCGTCGTCCATGATGGCGGAGTGCTGAGCGGGGAACTTTTCCTGTCAGGGGGGAAACAGAGGGATCATGAGGGCGACAGAACTCGGACGGGGGATTAGCGGACAATAGGGGCGATCCCGGGGAACGGGCTGATTGAATCCATACAACACTGACAACACAAGCCGCCGGCGCATTCCGGCGTGCGCCCCACGCACACGGAATGCTAAACGCTCTGCAGAGTTTGGCTAAAGTCTCAGATTTAAAGAAAGTGCTGTTATGATGACTTTGCAGAAACACGCTCAGCCGTTATTATCTCAGATTAAAAGGGGTGATGCAACCCCCTTTCATGGAAGTCATAGCAGTCACAGGGACTCTCAGGAGTGAAGGCCTTTTGGTAGGGGCCCAGGAGAGGAAGCGCACACATCAAGACAGCCAGGGTACACTGTGGCTCCACTGGGCACAGAGGAAGAAGAAAGGGCCCTTCTTTGAACCGTCACAAAGCGTACAGGAGCCATTGAAGTTAAGATGAGGCCTGCACAAGCCCTTTTCTGACAAGTTGACTCTGACTGACACCGGCATGCGTGCACGTGTGTGTGTGTATGCACACGCATATCTTTAAGTCTGCAGCATCTGTTCAACTGTGGGTTTTGTCCTGGAATATTGTACTAAAAGGGTAAGTGCTGATTGCTGAAACACTTGACAATGCAAAACGGTTCGCAATTAAGAGAAAGTCGGAACAAAAGCGGTTTCAATGGGAGATGTTGGCGGCCTAGAGCAACAATAGAGGAACAAGTCATCGACACTGGGCACTTTCCCTAGTGATAGTGATACAACAGGGCCCGGCTCTGAGGCAAAGGATCCCAAAAGGTGGAAAGTACCGATCCATCTGTATTACTGTCATCTTGTTCAGCTCAATGGTATTACTGTGCACATTTTGAAACAGCTATCCAATTTACTTAGCTCGCTGGGGCAAAAGGTAAAAACACACTGTTCAAACTAGTTTCACATTTATTTGAAAAGCTTTCAAATATTCCTGAACGGCAAACACTTTGAACAATCCCTTTACAATAAGGGCAGACAAACAGTGAGTGTTGACTTTGACCGACAAACACTTTGCTGTTCCCCCTTCTATGCGATGCTAAGCTGTTCCACCTGGGCCACGTACCGTTCTGGAGTAGACTAGCTGGCTGCTGCTGCTGTGGTTCTCCTCAGAATGGCCGGCGTTGGCGTTAGCGTCTGTCAGCTCGGCTAGCAGACTAAGCTGAACGAGGCCGTCAGCGTCATCGTAGGAGGCACGCGCGCTGCGCTCTGAGATTGGCGTCAGACCACCGCACAGCTCCAACTGACGGTAACACACACACACACACACACACACACACACAAAGTCAAATGGGAAATATGTATCAACCAAAAAACCCACAAAAACGATCCAAACAAAAACAGTGTGCTATGATAGAAGCTAACAAGGCTTTCCAGAAGGCGCTGGGTTGAATTTGACCTCCCACTACTCTCCTTCCCTGCCCTCTCTCTTCTCGTGTAGTGCGGTGTAGCATTGTGTTGCTCTCTGGGCTTCATTAAATATTGAGACGGGTCTGAAACTGGACGCCCTGCTACTTGTTACTAAGCCACAGTCCAATACAAAAAGAGGAGGTAAAAGCCAACGCTCTCTCTCTCTCTAGAAAATACACCACTTCACAGTAGGTGTCTGTCTGTGAACTTGTGTGCGAGTTGGATTAGTTCGCGCACAGCACACTTAATTGCTGTAGGCTACACCATCTTCGTATTGAAAAAATAATACCAAAACAAAATGTCATTGAGGAAAAAATAAACAGTTGAGCTAAACTAGAGATGCAACCTTAAGACAGAGCTCAACGAGTTTAGACGATATTAAGGATGCCCTTAGGTGTTTGAAATCCTATCTTTCCCTCCGTACCGGCAGCGGCTTGGCCACGCCGATGCGGACGGGGCCGTAGCTGGTGGACTTGAGGACGTGCACGGCGTAGTCCAGGCTGGAGCCCTGTAGGTCCGAGTCGTTCACGCACATCAGCCGGTCCCCGGGGAGCAGGTTGCCGTCCAGGTCGGCCACGCCCCCGGGCACTAGCGAGCGGATGACCAGCACCGTCTTGGTGGCGTCCTCGGGATCCTGCGGTTGCCATGGGAACAAGAGTAGTTAGAGGACGAGTCAAAGGACGTTGGGTGCTGTGCACACGGGGGGGTGGCTACTGGCTCTGGGAACCGATTCAACTGGGAGGAGGAACAACAATAATTGAAATAGGTGACCAGAGCGGCTGGAGAACTCTATCTTGTAAAAGGCAATTTAGGAATCGTTAAACCGGTGTCAATACACAGGAATGTTGATACGAAAGAACGTGTATACTATGACCTAGTTACTGCAGAACCTATTAATTCTCCTAAGAAATAGTGGAAAGGCTGCATGCTTAAAGAACAACTCTGGTTGGATATTCTTAGAACAGGAATACCAGTTTGACGTGGAGCCTTGGGGAAGAATCCCCCCTCCCTCTCCAGGGAGTCTGTGACTTTCAGTGACTCTACCAATCCCCTCTGACCCCTCTCGTGCTAAGCCAGCAGTGTGGGAGCTATCTCCAACGTGAGGGGGGGGGGGTTTGCTCTGGTACCTGGTAGTCCAGGATGCTGAAGCCCAGCCCAGACTCCCCTTTCTCCAGGTCCACCACGTAGGTTTGTCTCTCCCACATGGCCAGGGGGGGCGACACGGGGGGCACCCCCCGCTTGGTGATGTCCTCGGCTGTTGGACATGGGAGGACACAGCCGTGGTCCAACTGGAACACACACAACCACAGCAGGACACACAGCGGGAGGGTCAGGGATCAGGACTCACAATACACGCTCTCTCTTCCATAAATATGAGGCTATTTTTGGTTCGTAAATATATGCAGTCTTTTTACTTTCATCCGAGTAAAACAGGTGATTAGGGAGAAGGTAGTTGTTAGACATATTGCTCTAGGTTACCTAAAGGTAGGCTTCAGACATTGGGTATCGAGCCCAGATCCATTTAGCATTCTACATGCTGCTATATTAGCCTGCCTATACATTACTCTGACAGTTCCTGATCTAAATCTATTTGTTTAGTACATAGAAAGTAGAAATGTCCATTAACACGTGCATTCAACCATGCATTGATATTGTATCTTCCATGAGCCTGATTGAGCTTTCTACTGTAGCTTATTGATCTGCACTCATTCGTTTAAACGCATGATTCATTTGTCAATTCATTATTGATTTGCCATTATATGATAACTTTATTAGACTATTTTGGCATTCTTCCTTTGCTTTGATTTAAAGTCATTATTAATTTGCCATTTATTTTATTCTGTGTGTCTACCCAGCAGCTGCTATAGGGAAAGCGCTCTCTTTGGTCGCTGAAGCCTTATAAGGCAGACTCTGTGGGTATTCCACAGAGTCTCTCAGAGTTGGTATGCTGCTTTAAGGGTCAGAGGCTGACATCTAAATCAACTGAATGTTGATTTTAAAGCCCTTTGAGACTGATACTGTAATAAATGGTCCCAAAAGTAGCTTGACGTCCACTCTTTCAGCCATGTATGTAGATCTGCAACTGCAACGATTGTTCTCATGGCTCATAGTATTTTCTGAATAATCGATCAATCATTTAGTGTACACTGTCTCAATAAATAGCACATGCCATCACAAGTTAGCAGAGTACATTGTGACATTTGCTTTCGTGATCTGATGAGCAGCCAAGAAAAACTTAAGGGTTCATTTTAGAATGATCCATCAACCAAATATTAAAATGTATGAAGCATTAAGGAGCAAATGTTTGGTTTTTGTAATTAATAAACAACCTAAATGTTGAATACAAAAATAGATTTGATGCATTTTCAGGTAAATCAACTGTTCTTTGCAGCCCTTCCTTCCTCTCTGTTTCCTTGGCTCCTTCCTTGCCATCATGTACCTTGTCGTTGAACTCAGCCAGCAGCTCCTTGAGGGTGAGCTGGGACTCATCCTCCTCGTCCTCGCTGCTCTCCGGGACCACAGGGGCCCGGACACGGGAGCCCACCAGGCAGATCTGCAGCGGCAGCTCCTTCAGGATGCTCACCACCTCCTTGTGCGTCTCTCCGATCAGCGGGATACCGTTGAGCTGGGAGCCCACACACACACACAGACCCACACGCACACACACACACACACACACACACACACACACACACACACACACACACACACACACACACACACACACACACACACACACACACACACACACACACACACACACACACACACACGCAGACACAGTCAAGCGTACACAAAAACACACACACATACACAGACCCACATGCACACACACAAACACACACACACACACACACACACACACACACACACACACACACACACACACACACACACACACACACACACACACACACACACACACACACACACACACACACACACATACCGACCCATGCAGGCACAAACACAAACACACAGACACAAGCACACACAAACACACACGCACACACACAAACACTCACACAAACACACACACACACACACACCGACCCACATGCACAGACACACACACACAAACACACACACACAGACACACACACACACACAAACACACACACGCACACACACACACAACACACGACAGTATGGTTTGTCATTATAGCCACATGTGTACAAGCTGCTGTAAATAACATGTCATTTACCAAAACACCTAATCATCCAATCATCTAATCATCTAAATAAGCCAATTCATTTAATCTGGTTCACAACCTTAACCACCCCAGTCATCACAGCGGCCAGGGCACGCTGACGTTCGCCTTCACTTGGTCGTCTCATGACTTCATTTAAATGCATTGTGTGAATTAGATGGCCTAATGAAATATAGCCATGGATGTATGAACGGAAGATTGAACTCTGGAGCTGCGCACACACTGGATCCCAGCGCTCATCCCGCCCTGTTCTAGTCGCTCCGGAGGGGTATCGTGGAAATGTCAATGATCCGCCTGATTATATTTACTTATGTCTTTACTTTCTTGGCTGAGTTGGCACGAATGGCGGGTCACTCGCCAGCAGCAATCAGTATGCGGAATGATAAAATAAATCGAAAGAACCACCTTCATTCTTCTCACGCCTTGAAAGACGATTTATTATGGATGATTATTTAGCTTTCAACTTCCAAGGCTAGACGTCTCATAATTGTTTGGTCCCCCACCTAACAACAGTTTATCGAGTCAGAGCAGAACATATTCACCGAACAACAGGTGCGATTTGGAATATATTCACCAAACAACAGTTCAACTGGGGCGACGGCAACCTTATAACAGGATTCTGTCCCAAAAATGATACTAAGCATTTAAAATGACTAAACATATTTTCCCGACCATGTTTGATCGCTTGAAATGTTCGACATTTGTATAAGTTATAATACTACATTAAATAGCATTTTGTTTAAAAATTAATTTGCTATTAGTTGACTCAACCCCAAATTAGTTTTGGGTAGTCTACTACTGTCCACATCTTTAGAGAGTTTATCCTCACACCAAGTCCCAGGGTCACAATTAGCCAACCCAAAACACCTTCAATCCAAGGGGTTGTCATGAATTAAAGATGCCTTTGATCTAACGCCGGCTGCCCACCTCGAGGATCTGGTCTCCGGTGAAGACCCTGCCGCTCTGGCCCACGGGCCCCTCGGGCAGGACGGAGCAAAGGTAGTGGTGTCCGGCGCGCGCCTCCAGGCTCAGGCCCAGGCCGCTGCTGGCGCTAAACCGCTGCAGCTGGCACACCTACGGAATGGGGCACAGGCTCAGCACCATGGCAACAACCACGACAACAAGGCGTCCCATTGGACCCTCTTCTGCTGCTCATTATTACAGTGTACTGATAGTGTACTATTTGCAAGGGTGTTAGGACTCCCTGGCAGAATGCACTGCGTTCAATTCCCCATGTCTGCAGCTAAACGTGCAGTGAGATTCCTGACCTGTCCCTGCTCCTTAATGGTTTGGACCTGTATTTAATGTCTAGACTAATGACATCACAATTCCCTGTAATTTGCTTTGGATAAAAGTGTTGGCTAAATAGTAAAGAGCATTACCATTATCTAATTTAGCAGATTACTACAACTAAAAGGTAAATACATATACAAGCCATTTAAAGCGTGTGTAGGGTTACAAACCTTGCCGAAAGACGCCAGAGCGGAAACCATAGGCTGGGAGTTTAAACAATCCTATCCTAGTCTAAACAAGGATAAAATCTAGTCTAAGCTTAGAGGCTAACTAACTTAAATAGTTTAGAGTTAAGAGTCTAATCTATTCTAGACCGTTGAGAGGTTGAAGTCTGTGGATAGTTTGGAGTTAAGAGTCAAAAAACAATCTTAGATAGACAGGAGAGGGGAGAGGAGAGGGGGGAGAGGACCGGGTTATAGAGGAGAGAGAGGGGAGAGGGGAGATGAGAAGGGAAGGGGGAGATGAGAGGGGCAGAGAGGAGAGAGGAAAGGGGAGAGGAGGACAGGGGGAGTGCAGAAAGAAGAGGGGAGGAGTGGAGAGGGTAGGACGGACCGGGGAAGCAATGGTGAGAGGATGGAGGAGAGGAGAGGAGAGACGAAGAGAGCAAAAGGGGTGAGAGGAAAGAAGAAGTGAGCAGAGGAGATGGAGAGAAAAGGGGTTGAGAGGAACGTTTAAAGTCTTAAAACTATCCTACATAGCTTAGAGTTAAGTGTCTAAAGTATCCTAGCTAAGTTAGGTTCCATAGTCTAACAACTATCCAAGATAACTTAGAGTTTATAGAGTGTGAGACCTATTTTTACCAATCTGCTTGGAGAATTTATAACAGATGTCACTGTATACACAAACAGAGAACGCACCACAACTTCAAACCGAGGCCCGATGGCCCGCTCCCACCTCCTCTGCAGGTCCTGCTCCTCGGCTGGCGTGAGCTTGACTCCTTCAGACAAAGTCAAACACACAGAGATCCAGAGACCCGAGACACACACACAGACCCAACACGCTGATACTACGCAAACCCGGCCCAGCTGCAGGAGGGGAACGCTGAAGCAAACAGTGACATGTGGTGTGAAACTCTGCTATTCTAACGGTAAATAACGACACTGGGTTTGGGGGAAACATTGGCTCAGCTGTTTCTGCACACAGGACGCGACATATTCCACCCCGAACGATGGAGAATCACAAAATCACACCGTCACCCAAACACATCATCCAAACACAAACTCACACACACACACAGCCACACGTCGCTGCCATCTAATGACCACCATCTCGTCGACCCTCGCGTTCCCGCTCATTTATTCCGAAGGCCTCGCCGCAATCAAGGCTCATTTGTTCGTTCGCTCTCTAATCAAACACAAAGATCCCTGCCTAAATAGAGCCGTGCAGGCAGAGTGAGGGACATCTGGAACCAGCTCAATGAGTTGGGTAAACACATGACTGCATCGCACTATAAATAGACCCTCATTAGGGGTATGCTTCGCCACCACATCGCTGGGCTGGGAGAGCCAGACGAGCCAATCACAGTGAATGTCAGGACTCCGGGCCCAACCTGCAGTGCAGCATGGGAAAGAGGAGCTCACCATTCCTCCAGTCGTGCCTGGGTCGTCTGCTGGCATAGGCGGCCCGCCGGGAGATTTCACTCAGAGTACGGATCCCTGCTACACAGATGGCAAGGCAAACGGCCGCACACACACACACACACCCACACACACACACACACACACACACACACACACACACACACACACACACACACACACACACACACACACACACACACACACACACACACACACACACACACACACACACACACACACACACACACACACACACACACACACACACAGAAACAGTGTTGGTGCTCTGAAATGTAACATTGTAAAATACACTACAATAAATCAAGTCAAGTCGTGTCGAATTGATCGGTATCACACTTAATCACAGTTACAGTCTCCCAGGGCTTCACAATCCATCTTTTACCACGCCCCCCTAACCCTAAGCATCAGCCAGCATCAAAGCCCCTTAACCTGCAGCACCGTGAATGTCTTCCCCCTGCCTGTGTTCTGCTGTACCTGGCTCCTGGATCCTGCTGAGGGCCACCCGGTACGGGTTCCCAGCGTTGAAGCTGTGGGAGTGTCTGAGGGGCTGCAGGGGGGGAACCGGAGGCAGGATATGGCTCAGACGCACCGCCTTCCTCAGCAGCCGCAGCCTGACCAGGGGGCCTGTCCTCCTGAGCACCTCCATGGCCCGCTGCTCACTGCAACCCTGGAGGCTCACCCCGTCCACCTGGGTACACAGACCAAGGAGGGAGGGCAGTGGAGTGGGGAGAGGAGAGGGGAGGAGAGGAGAGAGGAGTGAGGGGAGGGGAGGGGAGAGGAGAGGAGAGGAGAGGAGAGGAGAGGAGAGGAGAGGAGAGGAGAGGAGAGGAGAGAGGAGATAGCAGGAGGGAGGAGAGGGGAGAGAAGAGGGGAGAGGAGAGGGAAGAGGAGGGAAAGGAGGGAGGAGAGGGGAGAGGGGAGAGAAGAGGGGGGAGAGGAGAGGAGAGGAAGAAAGGACAAGAGAGAAGAGGAGGGAGGGGGAGAGAAGGGGGATACGAGGGGGGAGAGAAGAGAGGACAGGTGGAGATAAGAGGAGAAAAGACGACGGGAGAGGAGAGGAGGGAGAGCAAAATAGAGGGGAGAAGAGGACAGGAGAAGTGCAGAAAGAAGAGGGGAGAAGTCGAGAGGGGAGGAGAGGGAGCGAAATTGGGAGAGGATGGAGGAGAGGAGAGCAAACGCGGGTGAGAGGGAAAAAAAGGCGAGCAGAGTACATGGAAGGAGAGAAATAGGGGTGAGAGTTAAACAAGAGGGGAGGAAAGGAGAGGGGTTGAAAGGACAGGAGAGAAGACAACAGCCAAGGAGTTGAGAAAAGAAAGGAGATGAGATGAGGAGTGAATAGTAAAGTAGTTGATGGCAAAAAAAGAGGAGATGAAAGAAAAGGAGAAGACGAACGGAAGGGAGGAAGGAAGAGAAGACAGGGCAGGTGGGGGGGGGGACATGAGATGGTGAGCCGAGGGGAAATAATGGATAGAGAAAAGTTTTGTCCAAGTTGACAGGGAGAGACAAGGTAGAGGTAGGTTTAGAGGGAGGGAGGGAGGAGAACAGATGGCGGTGGCCAGAGTGTAGGGATGAGATTCACCGGAGGAAAGATTCAGGCAGAGGGAACAAGGACAAAAAAGGGAATTTGTCCAAGGGTTGATGATAAGAGGAGAGCAGTTTGGAGGGGAAGGGCGTAAAAGATAGAAGTGGAGCGTATTGAGAAAGATAATATGAATGTGAAGAAAAGAGACGGTCAATAGTAATCATCAGATAAAAAGGAGCAACACACGATGAATTGGTACAAAGAGCAGATAGGCGCAGGTCTAGGGAATGAAAAGAAACCTAAGCTAAAGAATTATCCTCATCAGCTCAAAGGAACATAATTGGTACAGATGAAAACAATTCTAAAGTTGCAAGCAATGCAGGTTTTTTAGGATATTGAAACATTAAGACTATTACAGAAACACATACACAGAAATTGTGAGAGAAGCAAAGACCGAGCAAATTTCCGTCCTTACTTCAAGGATGATGTCCCCGATGTGAAGGCGACCATCTTGGTCCACAGTGCTGCCTTTCACTACGCTCTTCACTGTCACACCTGCACTGTAAACTAGGGAAATAACGTATAACGAGCAAAAACATTATGTCTGATCACTTTCAACACTATCAACTACTCAAAATAAAATCCAATAGTAGGTTGTCATGAGATACATTTCTTAGTAGATTAACTAGTTTGGATTACCTAACACTGAATGGTAAATTATCTGAATTTAAATTGAAATGTAATGTATTAAACAAGTTTAGATGTAAATCTGACATACGATGACCTTGAGTCTGTGATAATTACCTGCGTTTAGGTCGCCTATGTAGCTTGTGATGGTGAATCCCAGTCCCAGAGAGTTTTTAGTGAACTGCACGCTGAACTCATAGTCCTCCTCTGAGTCACTGAGCTGGAAACAAAACATAATGCTACGTAGTTTAGATCATCTTTACAATATACAATGTGATCTAAAGCAAGGCAGTGTACAGGCCAAGATCTCCCACTTCTCAGAACGTGAAATTTAAAAGTGTAAAATCAAACGTCAACGTCTCTTTAATTCAGAACTTGCGGCCCGATGTACGCAAACCCGTCCAAATGCCATGTAAATAACGAGCCAAGGATGGATGGTAAACCCACCGTGGCGTCGGCCCCGCGTGGGCTGAGGACAGGGGAGGAGAGGTGGTTATCCTTGGCGTCGTCTCTGGCGATCAGCAGCTTCACTTGGCTGCCAGCGTTGCGCAGCACCTGGGCCAGGTGGTGGCATGAGACAGAATACAACGGGATTGCATTAGAGTTAGACACTCTAACTAGACAGCTGCCACCGAGAAGCTATGGCATACAGAGTAGATATGCAGAATGGCTTCCTCCACAATTAGTTAGAAGAGCGAGCCGGTAGCCTTTACAAATCAAAGGAAACAAATGCCATTAAGAGACGCAAGTTGGTTTGAACTTAAAGCAAATAGGAACCATTTCCAAAAGAGTACCATCTTACCTGGGCCACCTGCTCGCTGTTCATCCCCAGAAGGTCAGTGTCTCCGATCCGCAGGATCTGGTCGCCGCTGCAGAGACGCTTATCCTGCCCACACAACAGCATACAATCCATAACCACCAAGCCTTGATGCTCCGTATTTACAGTGCTTTTTGTTTTGCTTGAATGGCGTATTTTGTTCAGAATGGTTCTATGCGATACAAGCCTATTCCTGTGATCTGTATTGTGATGAATAGCATTCCCTAAATAAGAATTAAGTGCATTAACCACATCCCGGTGTATTTTAGGAAGGCATATCGACGTAACGTCTTTGTGGATTTGAGATCTCATAAGTCGTGCTGTAATGTCGGTAGATATCAAATGAGGGGAAATGGAATCCGAACAGGACACCGATATCTGAATTGCGTCACTCGATCCACTCGATCGAGGGGCCGGACGGACCAACCTGGCCGGCGGCCCCCCCGGGGAGGATGGTCTTGACCATGACCCCCGTGCTCCTGCCGCCGACGATGCCGAAGCCCAGCCCCTTGCCGTCGTTGTTCAGCTCTATGATCTCCACGTGACGCCGCTGCCGGACGGTGGTGGAGCGGAGGCGGAGGAGGAGAGCAAACACAGAGTGAGGGACCGCTGAGGGTCAGGGTCGTGTCTGTCAGACGCTGCTCACACGTGGGCTGGTGAAAGCCCACCGCGCGCTTAGGTCACGCGGGATAAGGGTCAAAGGGATAATGCTGACGGTGCAAAGTGGAGGGAAAATAAAGTGGCTGAGTTTGATGTGGTGATGAGGGATTCAGTGTACGGCCTTAGGTCGTTTTGTAAACCTGATGTTAGACTTTCATTCAGGCACACGGACCAGAAACCCCTGCTGGGTCCTTACCTCATGGGCGATGGCAGCCAGGTTTCTCCCCATAGACATTGTTCTGGAAATACGCGGGGGGGTGCAGAACTGGGAAAATAAAAGGTCACAAACTCATACATTCAATTTGATCTTGAATCATATTATTAAGAAAAAATAATCTGTGCATCAAGGTGAAAGCATTCCTAAAGAAGCATCACCTTAGGTCGGGCCTCCCGACGGCAGAGTCTTTAAAGAACACTGTAGACACGCTCTCTCAGAGGTTACCTGCGACTCGGCGGGCATGGAGTCCTCGGGGTAGAAGTCTGTGCAGTGCAGGTCCAAGGAGTCCAGCGAGGAGTGACTTCCATCCCGGTGGAAATACTTGGTGGTGCTGGAGCGTCTGTTCTCCACGGCCCAGGTGTAAGAGTCACTGTGAGACAGCGCCTTCAGGCCAACGCATGCACCGCTGTTCATGGACACAGACTTGGAAATTCGCCTCCCCTGCAAAGAGGTCAGCCAAAGAGGTGCGGGGTGAGGCGGGGAGATTGAGGAAAGTGTGAGGGTAGGCGGACAGGTGCAAATGGGAGGTTAGGAGGAGCAGTACAAATAGGAAATACGGAGGGTAGGATCCCGGAGTATGGAGAAAAAAGGGAGGGAGATGGAGCGAATAGATGTGGTTGTCAATTGAGAGATGTCAGGCAGAGGGAGAACAGAGCAGTGGGTGGTGAAAACAGGGAGGAGAGAGAAGGTTAAACAGTGATGATGAACAGATGAGAGGCAGAATGGATGGGGCGAGGGAATAGAATACATTGGTGGCTATATAAAGATAAAGATTAAAAAGAAGGTGTTGGGGGTGAAGGAGGTGTGTGTGTGTGTGTGTGTGTGTGTGTGTGTGTGTGTGTGTGTGTGTGTGTGTGTGTGTGTGTGTGTGTGTGTGTGTGTGTCTGTCTGTCTGTCTGTGTGTGTGTGTGTGAGAGTGACAGAGAGATAAAGAGAGAGAGAGAGAGAGAGAGAGAGAGAGAGAGCGAGAGAGAGCGAGAGAGAGAGAGAGAGAGAGAGAGAGAGAGAGAGAGAGAGAGAGAGAGAGAGAGAGAGAGGGTGAGGCAGTGTGAGGTAGTGTGAGGGTGACAGAGAGAAAGAGAGAGAGAGAGAGAGAGAGAGAGAGAGAGAGAGAGAGAGAGAGAGAGAGAGAGAGAGAGAGAGAGAGAGAGAGAGAGAAAGAGAGAGAGAGAGGGAAGGGGGGGTGAGGCAGTGTGAGGTAGTGTGATTGTGAGGCAGAGAGGGGATAGTAAAGGATGAACACAGAAATACTGACACATGGTAATCTGAGATAAACGCTTCTACACAGCAGCAAATGTACCAACACACACACACACTGTGTCCTGTCTTTTTTGGAATTCCATGTCAACATGATGAAAGCATTTGGCATTTCAAAAAGTACTTTAACTTCACATAGCTGTAGTAATGAGGAGAAAAGGAAACCTTCATGCCTGTGAATTAGGACTTACAGCTCCCTAGTCCACACTGCTGAAGGCTATCAAATGTATCATTAACAAAGGTTACCACACAAAGATTGATTAGGATCAGAAACTCACTGAGGGTTTGAACTCTTAAATTGCCCTGAGAATAATCCTAATGAATGTAAAATGGGTTTCATTGCTTTAAGATGTCTTCCCTTTAACAAAATCCTGTTGTCTACCTTTTACTGGGATAGAATAGAAAGATGCACTGAGAGCCTATTACAGATATTTAATGTAATAATGGCCTTATGTGGCTGTGCATTATGGTTAGCCCCATCAGTTATTGTATATCATAACATACATTAGCAAGTTATGATGCTAAGATTGGACTCAAACCCAAAGACTGTGATCTTTGCCTCGCCGAACATGGTTGTGCATAGGTTAGGGAGGGCCACAGAACAATTTTCCTTCTTTTCAAGTGAATATTTAGTATACTATACAAAAAAGAAAGCACACAACTATATACAAATATCAACACCCAGACAAGCACACACACAAAAACACACACACACACACACACACACACACACACACACACACACACACACACACACACACACACACACACACACACACACACACACACACACACACACACACACACACACACACACACATACACAAACACACACACAAACAGGTATTTAAGTAGTGAGACAAAGGTAGAATGGTAGAATGATGTCTATGAATAAAATCTCCATGATTTTACAGAGGATGTTCCCGTCTTCCTCTTGCCCCATGTTTTACTATATATTTGTACATCTCTCTCTCTCTCTCTCTCTCTCTCTCTCTCTCTCTCTCTCTCTCTCTCTCTCTCTCTCTCTCTCTCTCTCTCTCTCTCTCTCTCTCTCTCGCTCGCTCGCTCTCTCTCTCTCTCTCTCTCTCTCTCTCCCTCGCTTTTATGAGAAGATTTAATGGTAAGCTTATAGGTAAGCTGATTACACTTGCAGTTTGCCCCATGTATTCTGTACTCAGGCAAGATGGAGTCTACTTTTTTATCATTCAAGGAAATGCAACCCTCCCCCACCGACACACACAAACAAACATACATACACACACGCACATACACATGCACGCGCACACACACACACACACACACACACACACACACACACACACACACACACACACACACACACACACACACACACACACACACACACACACACACACACACACACACACACACACACACACACATCCACAGACACACGCAGACACTGACACACACAGACACACACACACACACACATACACACAGATACCTTGGCTCTGGGCGCTCTCTTTGGCTGCTGTGTGGTGAGTATGTGATGGAAGAGAGGGCTCTGCAGCAGCGTCTTGAGCAGGGAGAGCGTCTCCTGCGTGGGGGCCTCCCCCCTCTCTTTCAGCTTGGCTTGCAGTCTCTCCACCGCCTCCAAGGCACCACGAGTATCTGCCGGGCCACGAAACGCTGTCGGTCTTTAGTGTCCTTTACTGAGTCTTTGTCTTAGCAGCAGCAAATTGTTGGTTTTACCCTGCCGTTGTCGCCGTTTATTTAACTTAACGAATACGTTTTCATTTTTACCACGCCCGTGGCGGATGAAATAGGCCAAATACTAACACACAATTGCAAGATTCCTCCATGCATCAACTATAGAGGCTGAACCAGGATGTTTGCGGTATGATTTATTTGCAATGCTTCTGTGATCAATACAGTGCTGTCATCAATTTTCTTTATCAATAAATAATTAGCCTAGTGTTTCAAATTCTCTTTGCAGAGGATACATACCAGTATAACATCTTCTAAGGTCATTTTAGGTGAGCAAGTGAGCCGTGGCCACTAACAGGAGGTGAGCTTCCCTAATTCTCTGTTGCCAGGCGGGTGAATGGTCTTAGCAAGGAGCAACAACCGTTGTGATAAGGACTTAAGTCCTGTACCACCTGCACACTTAGCTGTAGCAGCAATGCCTGATCAGATGCTGGTGCTGTCTGTGTGTGTGTGTGTGTGTGTGTGTGTGTGTGTGTGTGTGTGTGTGTGTGTGTGTGTGTGTGTGTGTGTGTGTGTGTGTGCGTGCGTGCGTGCGTGCGTGCGTGCGTGCGTGCGTGCGTGCGTGCGTGCGTGCGTGCGTGCGTGCGTGCGTGCGTGCGTGCGTGCGTGCGTGTGTGTGTGTGTGTGTGTGTGTTTGTGTGTGTGTGTGAGGTTGTATAGTATAGTAATTCACATGCTTACCCATGATTTCCATGGTTTCTTTCAGTTGCTCTTTTCTTAATTCAAAGCCATTCTTCTATTTCAGATACCTACAAAGATGAACGGCAAAAATATCACAATCATAATATAAACAACAATTTTAGCTGGTTATAGGCAGACTTTCATATAATTGGACATTTACTCTGAATACTATAGTATGTAAATGTCATACTAGACCTACAGGAAGAATATTCAACTAAGCATACAATCAAGTGTATTTTTATAGCACATGTTGTACATTAAAATGTGCTTTAAATTGGGACAGGAAAGTGAAACAGAATTATTATCTATCATATGAAATCCACTGTGTATATTCTAAAACCGAAAGAGAGACCTTGAAAATCGGCTACAAAGAATGAATAACTGATATTTCCTAAATGTCTGTCTGGGATCAATACACTAGCCGAGCCCTCTATCTTAGAGTTAAATGAAGGATAGAAAGAATTGTGTGCTAGCGCTGCAGAAGCTATATGCCTTATTAACAAGCTTGTCTCCTGGATATCGTGCTTTGGTGTTAAACTAATTAGACCATTTTTGAAGACGTCTCCACTTTTACACTAATTAGAAGATTGCCCCACCAATGACTTCCCAAGCAATATCCTAGCTTTTGCAATTCATTTTACAATGTTGAGGTGGGGAGACCATGCTTGTTTGCAAGCGTCTGGCATGTAAACTAATGCTCTTAAAATGGGATTTAAATCTCTGTCAAAGGGCTTAATCTAGCAGTGAGGTAGGCCTAATCAACAGAGACACGCAGCTCCTCCACCCTTTGGCTCATGGCTCGGTCAGCCTGTAGTCCGCACATCAGAAACATTCGAGAAGCACATGGGACAATGCAATGTTTCAATTGATACAGTAAACTCTGATCAGGAATTTAACTAGATCTCAAAGAATTACAATGATAAAACTCTATAGTATATGCATAAATGAATAATTGTATAAAGGTAAACATACAACTTTATGTAGCCTACTATAATTTGCCAATCACTAATTTTTATCCTCTCCTTCAATATGAAAACAATTTACATTTTCGTAAAATTGGCCGTTGCTTTATTCAAATTAATAATTACAAATGTAAAATGATGTACAATGGCGGCGTTTCAGGATACAACTAACACCTTAAAGTCATGTTAAAATCCTACTTGTTGAATCATCCTTTTGCCTGCGAATTTAAGGGACATATGTGCTAATAGACGGACGAACGTGAACTGTTTACCACAGCTCTCCATGTCAGCTCTCACCTCCATTGCAGCGCCGTTGGTCGAGGCTATCAACAGGTCCTGGCGGAAGTGAAAAACACTCTATATCGATTTCAATATCCAGCTACTACCTATATTTACTCAACAAAAAAAATGTCAAGTTCGTTCAGCTCATAACTGAATACAGATATATTTTTATATAAAAAGAAACAAGCTGGAGCTGCTATCTGGGTTCATTTGTCCGGCAGATCCCAGCGCCGAGCCAACGCGCATGTGTAACCTTCTCAACGCCTCTGATCTTGAGCCGCACGAGCCGCTGATTGGTCTTAATCACAGTCTGCCACATAAGAGGATTTTTTTCTTGCTCATTTCAATGTGTAACGTCTACATTTTTGGAGGGTGTGCAAGTAGGCATAATATACGTGTGTTATCTCTTATTGCCTCAATGTAAATTTCTTTGACCGCTTTTTAAGACGTCCGTTGGGAGATTTAGACCATAGCTAGACACTTAGTTTGAATATATGCCTCGTTTGATTCAAAACCATTATGATCTAATATTCACACGGCAGGTGGAGCCCTAGTCTACTCATTTAAGAAAAGATCCGACTCCATGTTTTCCACCAAACCCTCCTCCTCTCCTCAGTTTCCCCTGCATCCCCAGGAACCATCACCCCAGCTTGCCCGCAACCCTCGCGGTGCTCTGCGCTCATATCAACCGAGCATCCACCACCTGAAAATTGGTTTGTCATTTATGCCCCCCCCCCACCCCAATTCACTCGCACGCACGCACACACGCACACGCACACACGCACACACACACACACACACACACACACACACACACACACACACACACACACACACACACACACACACACACACACACACACACACACACACACACACACACACACACACCCGACCCGACCCTCTCCCGCGAAACGTTCTGTGTGTAGACCTGGAAAGACGCAGACAGGCGACGGGTATATATGGTGGATTGGAAAGAAAACAGAGATAAATTAATAGGAAAAAGAGAGCCAGAGAAGGAGAGAAAGCGAGAAAGAGAGAGGGAGACAGCGCACGAGAGAGAAAGAGAGCGAGAGGGAAAGAGAGGGAGTGAGAGAGAGAAAGCGAGAGAGAAAGCGAGAGAGAGAGAGAGAGAGAGAGAGAGAGAGAGAGAGAGAGAGAGAGAGAGAGAGAGAGAGAGAGAGAGAGAGAGAGAGAGAGAGAGAGAGACGCCTCTGTTCTCCCCTACTCCACTGGACTTTATGCATTGAACGGGCGCGAGACATTCCCTGCCGCTATGTGAGCAGTCATCGGGATACTGAGCACGCAGCTATCGGTGAGCCGCTATCTATTCCCCGACCCGGTAGCGTTGCCGTCAGGCGAACCTTCTTTTTTAACGTAATTTCTCGGGTCGGAAGCTCGCCTTGGAATCCAACTGCAGTATTCGTTGGCACCACAAACCCCCCTCTTTCGTTAATTGGGAAGATATTCCCACCCAGCC
Source organism: Gadus chalcogrammus (assembly GCF_026213295.1). Taxonomy (NCBI): domain Eukaryota; kingdom Metazoa; phylum Chordata; class Actinopteri; order Gadiformes; family Gadidae; genus Gadus; species Gadus chalcogrammus. The sequence continues at coordinate 6,966,794 of NC_079414.1, read as the reverse complement.
GTGTGTGTTGTGTGGACTGTAAGCGCGCCAAAGGACCCTCCGCACTGGACGCTCGTGCGGTTTGTTCGCGCGACTTGTGACATATGGTAAGAGCCCGCTCGTGCGTTGTTATCTTTCATTAATTGCGTTACATGGCATCGACCGTCAGCCTCGATTCACCGCTGACCTGCTCCGCAGTACGGTTACCCCTGTGTTTAGTTCCCACGGATGCCCAGGGGAATGTGGCCTACGAGTGTTGTAGCGGGGCGGATGTGGGCTGTTTAGGACGTAATGGTAAGGTAGGTAGCCTATCGACGGGCTCCAGTGGTGGCGGATCCTCGAGACGCCGAGTCAATGGGCGTCGCACGGTCAGACAGCAGGCTATGGGTTTGGCGAGCATGTACCAGTTTTGGAAGATAATAGATTATTTGACAGTGACATAGATAAAGCCTTTCCCCTGTAAGGATATATTTGCACGTCGTAATTGCACAACGTGTTATTAGCATTCAGTCATTAGCCCACTTACACTGCGGGTGAGATATCCTAGCCCGGAATGTAAATGGTGTAGGCCTATAGTTTTGGGAATAATAAAGCGGTATACATGTGGACCTTTTAATTCTCCATGTCTTTACTGTGTGCTGCGTGTGGGTTCATTGCGTCCACCCAAAGCGAGGAATGTGAGGCGTTATTGGGGAAACGTTAGATCTCCAACCGCAGCATCCCCGCACCAGTCTGAATCCAGTCTAATTCAAGCCACTGTGTGAAAAAAGCTGTGCATAGCAACTCGCTGCGTCCCAGGATAGATAGATAGGACACGTCAATCATGCAGATGACTGAGAGCTATCCGCTCGTTATTTAAAGAAGATGCATCCTGGCTTGTAAATGACCTTGAATGAACGACTGGTCCTGTGAGAAGCACAACGTCGTTGCTGTCACATATTGATATTGACCTAAACTAAAAGTGAATGGCTTTGCCATCGAAGATCAATTGTAGATTATTATGATGATCATTATAATTATCATAATTATGATGATTACAACAATAATTGTTATGATTATTATGACTCTATAATATTTATAATTATTATTATTATTGTTGTTGTTTTTGTGGCTGGTAATGAGCGATACGACGGTTCATTACAAGTGGTTTGTCTGCTAACACATAATTGCGGATATCTGGCGCTCAAAGCAGCCAGCTCTGCCCCCCTCGATTGGTATTTGTTGTCTTTGTGTGGTCACTGTCGATAGTCTGTTTGATGTAGTGGTAATTTAGTCTCAATATCGAATTGAATATTAACCATGGCACCCTGGGTGCAAACTTGGGACAGTTCTTATCAGATAGTGGCGGTGATAACATTGGATTGGAAGAGGATAAGGGTGAGGTGTTGACAGTTTGTTGACACATTTATCAGCAGAGTAACCATGGGGTCACACGTCTCTGAGGAGTAGGTGGCAGATAGAAACATCTTCATAGGGCTAATCCAATGAGGGCAGTAGATTTAGTCTAGGCAGATGCCAGGTTGTCAACAGCCTCTATGGCCATACCTCATTGATAGGATTAGGAGTTTGGATGATTCACTCAGAATTAACTGATTATGTTCTGTCAATGGCACTGGTGTCTTAAGGTGACAGTTATCTGGTTGAGCCAAACCTGCATGCATTTTTGTGCTTTTTCAAGCTAGTGACCTCGAATCAAAGCCCATTCCTTTACATGGATCCTACCCACTCCTCCACTGGTTAGCCAAATCTGTCAGAAGTAGTTGTGAGTTAGGTGTATTGCTAATGGACACCTTTACACTTTTGGCAGGAGCAGCAAAAGGAATCAAACTAGCAATCATATAAATGCCGGAAGACTGGTTTTACCTTGAAGTTACTGCCACATAATACCTCACACATCAACTCAGAACTGTATTTCACAATAAGGCTTTAGTCAAAACCATGCATCGTGCAATTTAAGTTATTTTTCACAGTTACCAAGGTATTTGAAATTGAACCTACAGGCAATGCTGTGGTAAGATGACTTGCTGGCATCATATATTAAATATTTAATTATATCAATATTTATTTGTATTTCCTTTGTTTGTTATTTGTTCAGTCAATGATTATATAATAACCCTGGTCTAGTCTATATCATTATATGATTGCCATAAGTAATCGTTGCATTTCTTTGAAAATATTGGAGTAAACAATAAATCATAACTGACAATGTTATTGTAAATATGTTATGTAAAATATAGCACCCGTTGATATTTATTAAACATGTCCAAGCTCTACACATGTAGTCGCACAATGACATACACACACACAGGCATATTGTTCACAGCACTGATGCAAAAGCAACAATTAAGATGCTCACTATCAGCTTGTCTGCCCTAATTAGGGCCAATTCTCATTCAAGGTGTGATGTTGTAGCAGATGGACAGACAGACAGACAGAAAGGCAGAGCTTTCATTAGGGGAGCATCCCAATGCCATAATGGTTTGGCTAATTAAGAAGTTTTTGTCTGACCAAGGGCTGGATACGAAGGGTCGTAAATCAAACATGATCATGCCATGCCCTGTTCCATTATCACAATACAACGTATCTCTGTGCTAAATCAAAGAGAGAATCCACTGTCTGATGCATTTATAATAAATGTGTAAAATGTATATATTCTACTCAGTCTAAGGGTCAGACAGCCCGATATTCAGGGTCTTCTCATTTCTTTTGTAATACGCATTTATTCACAGAGCCAACTGTGCTTCCTGTGCAGAGGTCGGGGTTCAGGAAAATGATCTTGCCTCCCTCTGTAGAGGTCAGCATCCCTAGTTTCCTCCCTCCCATAATGATGGAAATTAAATAACGAGGCTCCATTCTCCACTGACATCCTCATCCCTCTTAAAAGATGAGGTCATGAGTTGGACACTTTGCACCCTTTTCCTTCCCTTTAAAGAATAACTGCCGATTCACATTCCTCCTCTGGTGACCACAGATACATTACCCGGTTGGCCCCTTTCAACGTGTGAACGTCTGAAAATGGCCTCTGATATCATGATTCAACCCTTTACAGGGCCCTGTCGTGTCAGAGTAACTATAGAGTTACGTTGCTGTGCGATTTGATATATGCACTCGAGTACGAAAGGCAACGGTAAATAAAAACCGTCACGTCGGCTCCCACAGCTTTATCAGAGGCCAGCCCGCCTCCCTCCGCACACCACACCACACCAGAGAAGTGTGTCTGTACGCTGAATTGGTAACAGTTTACCGTCAATTTCTTACTTTAAGGCTGGTTAGACACGGGCTGTTGGTCCAGGCCATCCATGCATGCTGCTGTTAATGACACAGTTTATGTGTGAATCTGGACTTAATAAAAGACGTAAGTGTGCCTGAGAGTTATGCTTTGGATCAGGAGGATGCAGATGAGGACCCCTGAAGATGAGACTGATGATGTCATGATAAATAAATGACTCATGGCTAAGGATGGTTAAGTGTTAAAGTCCCTTGCTGTAGAAAACAAAACAAAACAAAACAAAGCAAAGCAAAACAAACGTTGTTAACCTTTATGAAAATGGTGTAATCACTTGAACATATGCATGCACGTATGTATGGATTGCTATTGATTGTGATTTTAAAGCTAAGTGGACTTCATAATTTTTGTGACAATGATGAAAGTGCCATTGCATTTAAAAAATAATCAATAATGAATAGGTTAACTCAGATATTTTGTGTCAATAGGCAAGAAAACGTGTATTGATTTGCAATTAAACTATATGGCAGATCAGGTCACAGTTAATATCAAGTCACAAAATTCTTCCAAATCCTCCAAACTGTTATTTTTCAAGCCATTCAGAGTCGAAATAGCTTGTTTGCGTCAAATGAAAATTGATCTTAGGGGAAATGCAGTATGCCTATATTCTGGGAAATGCTAAAGCTTTACAAAAAAATATCCCGAAAGGCCACAACTGTGCAATTTGATGATTCATTTTCATGAAAGACATTCAGGAATGAAAGTGGATTACATTGGACATAACGCCCTGTTAAACGGCAAACACATGGCAAGGCTCAATGTTTTGACACCATGCAGATATCACTTAGCCTCGCACAGCCAGACCATATTCTCTTCACTCATTAGGTCTGGAAGTCGTCCGTCGGCAGTGTTTGTTGATGTGCATCGCAGCCAACCTTACTTTGAGGATGATAAGGCTAGCTTCAGCCAGTTGCATCCCTCATCCCATGATGTATCTTAAAGTGGGGCAATGTTTACAACATTAGCGTGTTCCCACGACAATTTTCCAGGTTAAAACTTCTTGCATTAAAATAAAATAATTATATTGTTATAACAATAATTAAACCATTGTAGCAATGTCCAAAAATCGCATTTCCAACGTTTGTCCCTGGGGTGTGATGATTGGCCGACTGAATGTTGTTTGCAGCCCAGCCGCCCGTGTCGGCCAGCTTCCAAACTAATATCTCCAGGCACAAACCGGAGGTGAGCTTTTGATATTTCGGCTGGCCTTACGAGACTTCCCTTGTTACGCACTGAAGAGGGTTTTAAGAATGTAAATCATTCAATAGCTTATCAGAAATCAGTTTTAGTTTTCGATGAATGGCACTTTGATGACAGAGTCCATTGTTTTGCTCTCAGCTTCCCCTCTGAACGAAAAGATATAGGACGGCTGCGGTTCATCAGGCCGCTTGCTTTCCGCACTACATTGTTGCCTTCACCTTCCTCTGTCCTGCTCTGATCCGTCAGCGCTCAGTAGGAAACGACACACACCCAGAGAGACATGCACATACACACTAACACATACACTCACACAAACAGACACATAAACATACACACATAAACACACATAAACACACATAAACACACACACACACACACACACACACACACACACACACACACACACACACACACACACACACACACACACACACACACACACACACACACACACACACACACACACACACACACACAGGCTGCAGCTGCACATTTGAGGGCACACAGTCTCATTAGGGTGGTGAATGTGGGATCGGGGCAGCGGACAGAGTGATTGTAAGAAGCTCAGTCCCGAGGTCTCACCATTATTTTGGGCTCCGCAGGAAATCGTTTACAATAGCCTTCACCCCCTCCCCTCTTTCCCCCACCCTCTCCACTTCACTCAATACAAAGAGTGGGCAGTCGCTCTGGTTGTTTGCACGTGTGTGTGTTTGTGTGTGTGTGTGTGTTTGTGTACGTGTCGCCAGGGTTTTTCCGCCTCAGCCGACACAGTATTGATAGCAGAATTAGTAGTGGGACTTCCACTTGTTTCAGGAAAAGGAGAGGGGGGGATGTGGAAATGAGTCACACACAATGTGATGCAACACAGCGTAGCAGATTTGAATTACGGGGCAATGCACAATGAGGTCATCGGCGGGCTCGGGGCGCAGGTCTTAAAGTGCCCATGTTATGTCGCGGCATCGCTCTTATCAATAGACCGAAGACGAGAGTGGCAAGCCCAGTATTGTTTCTAGACCTCTGACTCAATGTTGCAAATAGAGTACAAAGGGTGCTGACCTCAATCGCACACAATGAGGGGAAAAAATATGTGTTTCTTTCTTTTGAGATATTGTCCATCAACTGCAGTTTCAAGCTCATGGTCCTTCTGAACGCTGATAATGAAGATCATTTAATTTCGAAATGTTGTAGTTCCTGCATCTCTCCTTCTCCACCGTTCCATGAGGGCGTTTTAGCGCTGGCATGCGTGTCCGACACGCCCGGAGCCCCATTTGATGACAATTTGTTTTTCATGTCTTGGGCCAATAATTGTCATTCAGGACAGTTCCCTTCGCCCGCAGTGAAACAATGGACTGTGGCCTTAACTAAATGATGTGGCCTCCCCCTCTCTCTGGTCCAGCTGGATTTTCTCAGCCTGCATCGACGCCCAAGAGATCCACCACTGCCAAGCACCGTGGTGCTTCTATAGCGGCCATCCTACGACTTATTCAAATGAAATCATAATGTCGTTCAACCTGGCTTTTCAATTTGCTCCACTGTGATCTTGATCGTTATCGAATGTTGTTTTCATTACTAGTCTTGAGAAACACTGAGCAAAACTGCGGGCCAGCACTTATTGATTTCCCACTTAGTTGATGGTGCGCTGCGATTGGCCAGGGGGGCTGCGAGGGTAGGCTCGTCACACTCAATATAACTAAAATATTCCCAGATGTAATGATCAATGACTTGATGCTGTTGCCTCACATTATTTGCGGGTTTTGTCTTTTTTTCCAGCGCCCATAAAGTCCTGCAGCATAGCCTAGTATCATACCCTAGCATGATAGGACCCTAGCTTCATAAGAAGTATTGAATCTTTATGACTCGGCTAATGGGAGGTTAAGTTGAACAAGAGAGCTAAATTGCACCACCACATCACTGCATTTATTTCACTCTGGTGTCTTAGAGGTCAATGTCTCTTCGCTGGGTATGTCCACGTTGTGAACGGCAGCGTGGAAGCCTAGCTCCTCGCTGAGGCTGTAGCCCCGTTAACCGATTACCTTTCAGCACGCCGTGGATGTGAGGCATCATGGCTCTTCTACATTAGCATTAGCATTCGTCAGTGTGCGCCTGATATGTCTTTCGGTCTTCAATAAAACCAATCCGGTACATCTGTTATTCACCAAGGAGCCCGATAGTGTCATACTGTACCATGAAAGATGAGCGCGGCTCTGCCCTTGAGGCCTTCCACAATCACTTACATAGACAGAGTGTCTGTTCTCTAACCATCTGAGAATCACGTATCTGCGCTCCGTGCTGCTGTGTGTTTGGTGTGGGATTGCTGAAACCGCTGGCCAACTATCCATCTTTGATAGCGGGATAGTTGAGACGGAAATCATCCACACGTTAAGATAAGATGGCTTCTGCTGCAGTGTAGCCAAACAAATTGTTTGAGATATTATATGTCATTTTCGCTACAACAAGCTTAGTGTATCTTTGTGTGTGTGTGTTTGTGTGTGTGTGTGTGTGTGTGTGTGTGTGTGTGTGTGTGTGTGTGTGTGTGTGTGTGTGTGTGTGTGTGTGTGTGTGTGTGTGTGTGTGTGTGTGTGTGTGCGTGTGTGCGGGTTATGAGGGA
>NC_079414.1:6933504-6958504 GCF_026213295.1 Gadus chalcogrammus | reverse complement strand
AATGCTGCTGTGACAGGCAACACTCTTGTTAGGGGATAGGGAGACACACACACACACACACACACACACACACACACACACACACACACACACACACACACACACACACACACACACACACACACACACACACACACACACACACACACACACACACACACACACACACACACACACACACACACACACACACACACACCAAAGTCTGGCTGCTTGAGTGCATAAAGTTAGCCAAACATCAATTAGTCCACCACGGCAGCGTGTAGCAGTATATAATTCTGTGTATGGTGTTCCAGCTCTCTGCTAACACACTCCCTCTCTCTTTGGAGCACAAAGGGACCGCGGGCAGGGGAATATAGGACACTGTGAACACAAGGCTGTACAGGGAAGCAATTTGTGTTTGCACATAGTAGCGGTTCTTGTTGACACAAAACAGACCCATAATGGATTATATCTAATGGCGGAGGCCAGGACGACAATCTAAAAAATAATGACACATTATGTTAAAAGCAGTGTAAAAGAAAATTGGAGCTACGCCACTCAACGGCGTGTGTGAACCGATGAAAGGATCCATGAAAGGATGTCCACAGCCGTGGACACCCGTGGATACGGCCATGGTCAAGTTGTGTAGAAATTATACTGTTGTTGCAAAGCAAGTTGGGTCAACAAACATTCAAAGCAGTTTTATCAAGCGGCGCAGTGCCACTGCTGAATTCTAATGACAAAGCTTTCTTTATTAGTATTCATTTCTTTATTTCTTTGTCTTCATTTCTTTATTTATATGTATTCATTTCTTTATTTATTTCCTTCCCTCTTTTGCTCTACCTGATTTGGCAACAGGATTTACCCTTTGGGGATTAGTATGACCGAATCACTTACTTACTCTCAGGGAAACATGTAATTCAACTGCATTTGAGTAACAATGGAAGCGGCACTTGCTGAAATATATTCAAGTGAGAACTCTTCATCTCCCATTGGACTATGACAAGCAATCAGGAGTTAACAAATCGACTCACAGATATAGTCGGTGCACATATTGGGAAGGTTGTGGTTTCAGTTGTATTAATAGTTTATGTCACCATGTATTGCTTAATTAATTTATCCATTTTAAGCACAAGTTGTGGGCGTGCCAAACAGGCTTCAACAGCTATTTGCTCAAGATTAAAAAAAGAGAAATAGTTAATGTGAAGTTATTTTAGATTGTAGCCCCTTCCAGAAGCGTGTGTGGGTGCAGATAGAGCACATCTTGTGCTCGACCATTGGTCAATGATGTAATCAATGCATTTCTCCCCTGCTCATGTCTAACCAATGGAAATAGCAAACAGCAGCAGGCCAGATATATTGAGCCACCCTCCGGGCAATCATGTTTGTGTCGGAACGGTGGAAATGTAGTAGATAGAAACATAATTACGATGATTAGCAAAGCTATGGAACCCTCTATAGCCCCACCTTCCCCTTTTTGAATTATGAAACGTATGAGCGAGCATATAGGGCTTTAACTCGTCCCTGGCCCTGGATAGCCCCTGGGCTAACGGGCTGCCGGTGGGCTGTTAAAAGTGTTTTTGGTCTGTGTTGAGTATCAGATAGGGTCAGCGAAGTGATGAATGAGATAGCGGGGGGAGACATACGGAGAGACGGAGCCAGCGTTTGAATTATGGAACAGAGGGATGCCGTGGCAGGTGCCCTGGCCGGCCATATGTCAGGCAACCCCTGCTTCTATCAGTGGGGACAGCTGGTCAGATTGCCCGTGGTCCACCCGGTTAAGGTCCAATCAATCAAAATAGGGGAGGGGGGAGAGAGTTGTTTTAAAGAGGGGCAACAGAGCGAGAGTCTCTTTGTGGCTTAAATCATTTAGGGGCCATTAGGGGCGTCTTAGCTGGTGTCCTACTGGGCTGGTCTGAATGTCAGGCAGGTCTTAACTGATATCATTACACAGTAATAAACAATGAACAATATGTTGAACAATTGTTTGGACTTTGTATTACTATCCAAGCTTTTATGGAATGACTCCAAAGTTGTATAGGTATTATTTATTATTTTTTAGTATTTAAACTTTTAAACGTTTAAAATTTACTCCCACATACACTCATGAGATTTGTCTCTGCTTGTATAATATTTAGACCCCACATATATGTTATACCTCAGAATGTCCAGTGTAACAGTGTTTGACTGTCAAAGCAATGGTTCTTATAAGCATTAATGAGTGTTAACATTGAAATCTAAAAAACCTCCTGTAACCCACCTAGAACACCCTAGCAAGCACCTATAACACTAGAACACCATAGCAACAACTTTCAACATCATAGAAACCAGCTAGAACCCCCTAGCAACCACCAAGAACACTAGCCACTTTGCTATCCCAGTACTAGCATCCGTGCAAAACAACCTTGTATCCAATGTAAAACTGCAGCACTACTTCACAACAGTCTGCTCTACAATATACCAACATTTACAATATACCAGCTACTAAAAGCTTTATTTTCAGAAAGCTGATCACACACGCACATTTCTTCTGGAATGTAACTTCTCCTACTTTGCCTGTGGTTGTTTGTCTTACACGACGTAATACATATGCAAGATAAGCATGAAAGAGCAATATCTTTTTTTAAACTTTTTTTTGCTAATGTGTGGCATATACAGTACATCATTCAGAGCTGTTCTTTACGGCACCGTATTCTAATGAATGCGTTACTCCAGTAGGTGTGTGTGCGCTCTTCCTTCTGATTAACAAGTATTTGATGTCATGAAGGTCTGGTGTGGGGGTGGGGGGGTTCTTGGCGGCTCTCATGTTGAGTTTGACTCCCGCTGATGGGCCCCGCGCTGGCTCCACAGCCACATCAAAGACGCCGGGACGCAAGGAGGCTGGTGTCGCCGCTTAGGGCCAAGAGACACATCATTACCGCTTTGCAGGTTAACGTTGAATAAATTATAAAACACGCTAATGCCATATGTAATAAAATGGAATGGAAGACATTGATACGTATAGTACCCACTCGGCTCTCTCTCTCTCTCTCTCTCTCTCTCTCTCTCTCTCTCTCTCTCTCTCTCTCTCTCTCTCTCTCTCTCTCTCTCTCTCTCTCTCTCTCTCTCTCTCTCTCTCTCTATATATATATATATATATATATATATAATTAGGCCTTTATATAAATATATATATATATATATATAAATAAATATATATTTTTTCTGCTTGTTTATTGCATATATATATATATTTATATATATAGTATACCGTTTATATTATATATTGTGCATATATTGTTGCTTGTAATTATATATATAAACAAGCAATAAACAAGCATATATATATATAGCCATATTATGCATATGAATAGTCGTGTTACATTGCAGTTCAACCTATTGAGGACTATTATGGGATGGCTTCCGCCCGGCTCCGTGTCATGTTAGCTGCCCCTCACGATAACACCCCCCCCCTGCCACACACACACTCTGGACGCCGCACCCCCCTCCGCCGCGGCAGCTCGAAGAGTATTTCTGCCGCCCCCGCCACGTGCACGTGAGAGCGAGCGTGCACGTGGCGCTCCCCGTGGCCCGCGTTCCAGTGCGTGTGTCACTCCGGATGCTTCTAGGCAAACAGAGCCCTGCTGAATATCTACAGTAATATCTCATGGGGCGCCATGCTGTCTCAATGTGGATTCTACATGTAAGAAAAAAAGATAATCCACCAAAAAAAAAAGAAGAAGCGCTTTGTGTGTGTGTCTGCGAGCGCGGTTCGTCAAACAGCGAATCAGAGAGGGGCTCCTGGCCGTGCGGTGTGGCATATGCGTGAGACGGCAGAGCGATGTCTCGGCCGCTGATGCACGGTTTGGTCACCCTGATCAATAGTCCCTCTCTTGCAGCTGATACATTTCCCACAGTCCTCCCTGTCTGCTGCTGTCTGACCCAACACCGACGCACATTTGTTTCTGTGGTGTGTGTGTGTGTGTGTGTGTGTGTGTGTGTGTGTGTGTGTGTGTGTGTGTGTGTGTGTGTGTGTGTGTGTGTGTGTGTGTGTGTCTGTCTCTCTCTCGCCCTCCTCTCTCGCTCTACATCTCTCCCTTTCTCTATCTATATATAGCTGGTGGAGTTTCTCATTTACATATATCGCTAGAGACACACACATGCGCGGTTACACACATACACCAACACACACGCTTTTTAACCAACCTGCATTTGTCTCGGCCCTGGCGGCTGTCCCTAGGTGAGCGGCTGAGAACAGGGAGCCGGGCCGGCAGTTACCTTTAAAGTGGCGTCTGGAGATATGCTTCAGCCTCATTGGGGGGGGGGGGGGGGTTCTGGTGGTCCCAGCCTGCAGTAATATCATACCATAATACACTGCGGCGATGACTCACTGTCGCCCAACACAGGCCTCAATACATTAGTGCGGAGATAGAAAAAAATAACTAAGGGAGGAGGATGATTAAGGAGGGAGGGAGGCGGGGGAGGAATGATCGTGTGAATGAGTGGGAGAAAAGGCGAGAAAGGCGTATTATTAACAGAGCAAACAGCGCTGATCAGCTTTTTAATCAATTTGCTGAGAGAAAAAAAAATGATATAATGTTAACCAATTCATTATTCCCAGAACTAATCTGCGGGACCATTCCCCAATTAATTGTTTATCCTTGATAGACCATGAAATGAACAATTAGATTGGGACATCAATGTATTTTCACACTGCATTGCAACTGTAGCATACCAAGTGCCCGCACTCATAACACGGCGTACGGCCCGCTGATTCCAAACTTAAGTGTGATTTCGTTTATTTGTGTTTTGTGTTTTTCACTAGTCCTGATTCGATTTTCTACATTGTAAAAATTCGCAATTGCAAAATTGTTTCCTTTGATATTTTTACTTTATTTCAAGTTTTACATGAACTAATAGAACACCTACATGTCTCGTATTTCATTGTAAAATTGTGTAAAGGTGAATATAAGCTTTAACAGGCTTAATTATGCACATCTATAAGTAAATGTGTTGAATGGCTCGGCTCTGAAGCGTGTACATTTGAATACTATGTGGAGGGAGGACCTGATGGATTATTACATCTGACTATCATCTTTTGAGGTGCTGACCATAGGCTTCTTTTATTAATGCGTGTGTGTTGGTGTGTGTCTCTACAGGCCTTTATGCTGTCGGTCCCATCGTGCTGTGAGAGGAACCGCTCCCCGCCAGACCGTCTGGGCTCAGCAGGAAGTGCCGTTGCATTAACTTCCAGGTCAACTTCAGAGGTCATGTGGTCCACACGCCTGCTCTTCCTGTGTTCCCTGTTTGCACCTCTGGCCCTCGGTAAGACTTAAAGAGCAGGTGTCAACACACATCACACACACACACGCACGCACACACACACACAAACCCACGCAAGGAAACAAACACACACACACTCGAACACTCACATGCACCCACGCACACGCACACCTAAAGAAACACACACACACACACACACACACACACACACACACACACACACACACACACACACACACACACACACACACACACACACACACACACACACACACACACAGGTTTATTGATATTGGAAAAGCATGTTATATAAGCTGCCAACAACAAGGTTCACACCCAAATTAAAGGGCTTAAATCTAGATCTGCACCCCCAGCCATTCACATGCCTGTAGGCCTAAAGTAATCCAGGCTTCTGCAAAGCATTTACACCCTGATTGCAATATGAGACTGCTCCACCTGCTTTACGTACAACCCCAATATTCGACTGCTACACAAGATTTACTTCATCAACAGTTTCTACCTTTTAAACCTAAACAGAAATCCCCCAACCCCCCCAACACAAACAAATACATAATAACACACACACACACACACACACACACACACACACACACACACACACACAAACACACACACGCACACACCACACACACACACACTCACACACACACACACACACACACACACACACACACACACACACACACACACACACACACACACACACACACACACACACACACACACACACACACACACACACACACACACAAACACTATACATGGTTGATAGTGTGTGTGTGTGTGTCTGTGTGCACCCAGTAGGTGGTCTGTGTGCTTCATGCGTTCCCCAGTGAAGCTAGTCTTTGATGGCTCCTCCAGGGAGCTCTGGCCCACTTGGACTTAATCCTATTAATGGCTGCTGTCAATCACGCTCTTCTACTGAGGGAAAAGTGCCACTTGGGCTTGTAACACACACACACACACACAGACACACACACACACACACACACACACACACACACACACACACACACACACACACACACACACACACACACCCACACACACACACACATATACACGCACACACATTCAGAAACAAACATACATGCAACTAGAAACACACCTGTGCACAGGATAGGATAGGAATGTGCGTGCACACACACACAAACACACACACACACACACACACACACACACACACACACACACACACACACACACACACACACACACACACACACACACATACACACACACACTTACATAAACACTATAAGCACAAACATTCAGAGACACACACACACAAACTCAGACACGTACCGAACCACAATCACACGTACATTCTGAAACAAACATACACACAATTAGAAACACACACACATGTGCACAGGATACGATAGGAATGTGCGTGCACACAAACACAGGCACACACATACACTCAACCACATACCCACACACACACACACACACACACACACACACACACACACACACTCAACCACAAATACACAAACACACAAACAACTTTAGCTAAAACATTCAGATGTACAAGCACAAACAAACCCAATCACAAAATAACACATACCAGATATACTCAAACGCACACACCAGCACACTCACGTGCACAAACACGAATTGAGAAGGCACCGAGGCAGACACAACAACAGGGGCTTTGCTGTAAGACGGAGGGATGAGTTTCAGTCAGAGGTATCCGTGTCAGTGTTTTAAGAATAAGTCGACATATGCAAATCACGCTGTTTATACTTAGCATGGGATTATGTGAAACAAAGATGCCGTATCTTGAAGACACTGGCGACACGGCCTTGATGGAGCCTTGCAATGGTTGGTTGATGTAAGGAAAGATCCGTTACACTTTAAAAAAAGAGAATACTTCAACCAAGGCAGTTTGTGTCCCTGTGGCTGGGAGTTTAAGAGGACATGTTAGAGGACAGTGCGAACAGAATGAGTTGGAACTGTTTCTTTAATGGATATTACTTAATGAACGAATAAGGACAAAATCGAAGCGTACAAACACATCAAATGATGTCTTCAAATGTCAACAAAGACTTTGAAAATTATTTTCTTCCCATTAAGGAATAAGTCGGCCATGTTTGATTTGTTACTGACATCAAGTTGGAAAAACCAGAGCACAGATGTGTTTCCCCAATTCCCATTGAAGACATTATTAACAAGTCTGAGGTTGTGTTTCCAAATTCTGAGTTGTCTTGGAATCATTATATGACAATATTTCAGGTCATCGTTCATTGCCGCCATATTTTCACCTCTACAATTAAGTTTTGACTATTCTATTGTAATTCTTTCCTGAAAACACTATGGGAGCGTTTCAGTAAGTTAATTACTAGTGCTCTTTTGATCTATTTCTCACCCCTTTTAATGTAGTTTATTGGCGTTGTAGATGTGAGTGCCCAAATCTGTTAAATTCCCAAACCTTTCTTGCCATTGTTCAGTCCCACACAACAAACTTGTTTGAGGAAAAAGTAAAGTCCCAAACTAACACGGTGTATAATCAACCTTTCAAGTTAAAAGTGTTTATCCGTCTGTCCATTCGCAGCTTGACACATGAAGGGGACAGATAATTCTAGTGTTTACCTGGGAGGAGCTCAAATCCTACCGGTACACAACCTAATAATGTGAATGCTAAACGCTCAACATGTAGCTCATGTCTAAACCTATAGGCATGAATCTCAGAAGGCTCTTCCACAGCATATGGCATGTTAGTCTGACACCCAGCATGAAATGTTAGTCTGACACCTAGCATGACATGTTAGTCTTATACCTAGAGCTAAACAGGAATGCAGCGCTTGATCTAACAAAGAAGACCAATATTCCACCCTCACTCTGGCAGCAACACCTTGGCAGTTTAACTGAGAGATCACTTTTTAAATCTCTCTCTCTCGCCTCACTCTTTTCCCTCTCCCTCGCCGCTTCCTCTCTTTCTCCTCCCATCTATCTCTTTCCCCTCCCGCTCTCTCTATCTCCCGTTCCCCTGGACCAGAGGAATAAATCGATATCCTTTTGTTTCAGCCCCCTGAGGCAGTGAGAGAGTGTCTGATTGTCTCCACTGTTCGAACTCTGCCAAGTTTCTGTCACCACTTACACTTCTAATGACAGCAGCATTAACATGCACTCGGCCGCACACGCATTAGAGTATGTGCTCCGATTACTTTATGTAAAGACGACGCGTATGTGTGTGTGCATGTGTGTGTCTTTTTTGTGTGTTTCTTTGTGTTTCTTAAGTGGTTCTTTGTTTGCGTGTTGAGATGTGCATATGTCTGTGTGTTTGCATGTGTGAATTACCATGTGAGTATAGTTGCGCGTGTGTGTCTGTGTGTGTGTTTGTTTGTGTATGTATGTGTGCCCTTATGTGTGTGTGCTTGTGTGTGTGAGTTACTGTGTGAGTGTGTGTGTGTGTGAGCTTGCGCGCTTGTTTGTGCATGAACGTGTGGCCCTACGTGTGTGTGTGTGTGTGTGTGTGTGTGTGTGTGTGTGTGTGTGTGTTTGTGTGTGAGTGTGTGTGTGTGTGTGTGTGTGTGTGTGTGTGTGTGTGTGTGTGTGTGTGTGTGTGTGTGTGCGTGTGTGTGTGTGTGTGTGTGTATGTGTGTGTACGTGTGACTATACATAGAGCAGCTTGTTTTAGCAGTGTACAGATTCAGTTCTCCATAGAAAGCACATGAGCCTCTTGAACCTGGAGGAAAGATGTCAAGAATAGGCAGGCAGCGAGGGCGTGCTGAAAGCAGGTTAAACACAGCGCTGTTTTACGGGCCAGGCAGAGTGGAGATGTGTGTCTCGTAAACTGATGAATTAAGAGGTGACGGTGGTAGGGTTTGTATCACAGGGCTGTGTCAAACACAACCACAAACACACACACACACACACACACACACAAACACACACACACACACACACACACACACACACACACACACACGCACACACACTATCACACTATTTATTGCCTCTTATAATGCCAGAGTGGCTGTTAATTGAAATGCACATAGATCCTAAGTGTGTGTGTGTGTGTCTGTCTGTGTGTGTGTGTGTGCGTGTGTGTGTGTGTGTGTGTGTGTGTGAGCATTGGTGTGTGTGTGTATGGAGATTAGGGATGGGCAAAATGATTCTTTTCCGGGAACTAGTTCTTTCAGTTCAGTTCACTATAACGATTCGTTTATTTGATTCGTTCGTTTTGATTCGTTCGTAACGTCAGATTACATCTAAAAAAAAAATAAAAATAAAAAAACATTTTTTTTATAATTGGTCGTGGGACCGGATAGGACCGTCAAGACCGCAGTCCGCCGTTTGGAGATGCCTACTATATAGTATGTGGAACGTCCCACCAATATTTATACCACTTGCTTACTCTCTATATTTCATTCATGGTTTTACATTTATAATTTTATTTTACTTTACATTTAATTCTTCATTGTTCAGGAATTACAGAACTTGCATGGTCATAAATAAAAAATACGAACTGCAGTTTAATTTCTTGTTTGTTCTTAAATTGACGTAGAATGGAGCAAAGACTCCTGGGATTGGGAAATGCGTTTATCCAATAAACAGATGGAGGTCAAGTCTATTTTCGAAAAAATGTGGGGGGATATATGAGTCGAATGGTATGACCCAAGATACGTCAGAGAGAGAAAGCGCGCATATTCGACGGTACCGCCTTGTCATTGGTTTACCCAGGTGCCATTCCAACACCATTGCTACCTCTCATTGGCTGAATCTTTGAGGAAGTTGTAGACTCAATCAATATAAGTCGCGGGGAGACGGAGCTCTGTTCGTTTGTATATTTTATTTACGTGACCATATGTTTGGTTGATGTTAAAAAAAAAGAATCAAAGAACCAGTTCTTCTTGTTTTGGGGAACCAGTTCTTGTCGTTCACGTTCGGGATTCGTTCGTTGTAACGAATCAGTCGCGACCGACACATCCCTAATGGAGATAGAGAGAACTGGAGAGAGAGATGCACAGAGAGACAATACATTGTAACGATACACATTTAGCTATTCGTATGCATGAATGTATTTGTATCAGTGAGCATGAACGTGTGGCCCTACATGTGTGTGTGTGTGTGTGTGTGTGTGTGTGTGTGTGTGTGTGTGTGTTCTTGTATTCCTATACTTATGGGGACATTGATCTGTTCACACAGTCACGCCGTGGGGACCTCTGACAGTATGGGGACCAAAATCGAGGTCCCCATGAGGGAAAGTGCTTTAAATGACTTCAGGAGTCAATCTGAAGGTGCCAGTGTGTTTTTTTTGTTTTTTTGGTTTTGGCCCATAATTCACAATTTTCTGTCGGGTCACACACACACACACATTTCTCACTATCGCCCCCTAAGGATCCCGGTTGGTATTGCACTTGATAGTTCACACACACCACTACCAAATATGGTATGTACCGCCCCTTCCTTGTCCCCATGAAGTATGTATTCAAATACTAAGAACTTTTTTCAGTGTTAGTCAACAATTAGGCTATTGGAAACGTTTATTTGCAACAGATGCCAACTACAGTGCTAAGAATTATACTTTTTTAATTACATTTTAATTAAAATGTATTTATTCAATACAAAATGCAGCTTATAGGAATTGCTTTATAATTAATTGAGTGCTGGATTGAAATAATATATTTCTTGATCTAGTAAAAGCAATAAAACATGGCTTCTTATAGTGAATTAGCATTTATAGATATGATATTTTGCCATAACAATAATAAGATTAATCATATATTCCCGATTGTTGTCTTAGATTCAATAGATTGTTGTCTTATTGTCTAAGAGTCCAAACAATACATTTTTCCAATGCTAGTAAGAGGCTTGTGACTTTGGCCGTTTGCTTTTAATGTGAAATCAGACAGGAAGTCAAATGTACCTTCAGGTTCAACCTCAGCCTAGAAGAAGAGCCTTTTATCTCTGTGAAACCGTCGAATTTGATGCATATTAAGGATTTACCCGGAGCAAGTGGCGTGTACAGTAAGTATTCAACATTTGTCTTGAAATATTGCGTAATATAGCATCATGTAGTCGTTTATTTATGTTTTAAAACGGTCTGCTTGTTGACTGCTAGCCAAACGCACATGTTACATTAGCTAGTTAGCATTAGCATCCGCAGCATTAGCATCCGCAGCCTGCGGCAGAGCCCTGTCTACTCATCTACTATGAGTAGACAGGGCTCAGGTGCTGGCTTTTCAGGGTGTTTCAGCTGGTTGCAGCTATATAATGTTATAAGAATAGAATGTAGAAAATGCTTAACATCTAGCAAATGTAAATGTGTTATTCAGCTACCAACTTTAAATGCATCTGATGTACCGGTAGTATGATTTAACTAAAACTGAAGTCAAATCGATCTCACTTTTTTATTTCTCTGCAGTTTGAAATGCCACCAAGAATCAGTCCCCTCACAGATGCCTGTCACCATGTCGGTTTTAAAGACTGACAATACATGGAAACTGGAGGTGAAGTACATCAATGCAGTAAAAGGTAAAATTATGGCATATGGTATCTATCGATGGATGGATGGATGGATATAAAGGGTGGATAATAAAATACAAAACGTGTCTTAAAGTGATACCATTTCTAATTCCTCTCTCCATTAAATAAGCAGGTCTAAAGAATGTTATTTAGTTACACTTATTATTGTACTGTAGATGGTTAAATAAATATGAACTTTACCAAATAACTTTATTTTGTATGTATTTATTCTGTATTCAATAAGCTACATTAATCTTCCAGTAATTTCTACTATAATGATTGACCAGTGTCTCAAAGAGAGGTTATGCTTATACGTATGTTGGTAATTGATGCCAATACCCAAGCATTATACTGTATGTAAGAAACATGATTATAATTGCAAAACTGCTTAGGAAGCCAATTATGTGTTATTGTCACTCTTTATCTGTTGTGGACAGGCTGACAATTGTATGTTTTAATTTTCCTGTTTTAATTAAGATGTTGTTCTTTTTTTTTTGCAGGGCGTGGGGTGTTCGCCATAGGTTCATTCTCCAAAGGAGATTTTATAGTGGAATGCAGGGGAGATTTGATAAGCGATGGTGAAGCTCAAAGAGAAGAAGAAATTATAACCCTGCATGTTCTGGATTTTTGTTCGCGTTCAAGTTGGGAGGCAAAACATGGTGGTAAGATTTTAAATTGCACCTTAACTATACTACCTTATACTGAAGTCGTTACACTTGCTTACACAAAACTAATCCAATAATTACTAATCCGCCGCTGCCGTAGCCTGCTACCTACCTACAGGAAAGTATAAACTACGCTGCTGCTGAGACACAAGTCCCTCAAAATGCAATGCAAGGGTCGTTTTATTTCTAACATTAATCTTTCAACACAGACATTTATATGTGTGTAAGGGATAATGTATAGAACGCCGGTCATTATCGGGCAAAGGGCGAACCAGACACCGACGCAAAAGCGGAGGTGTCTTGCTTTGCCGTGAAGGGGCTTATTTTGCGATAATGACCGGCGACGTTCTATACATTATCCCGCTTATTACATGGCTACTTGCCAAAATTAAAAAACAACTTCACACCAGTGTTGTTTTTGGCAGGCATTTTAGATTTAGTTTTAGTCTTAGTCTTTTTGACGAAATGCTTCTTAGTTTTAGTCCCATTTTAGTCATTTCTATCTTTGAAAGTTTTAGTCTGGTTTTAGTCTGACGAAAACTCAAAAGGTTTTAGTCTAGTTTTAGTCCGACGAAAACTCGTCCACCAGCCTCTCTCTGTAGTGTATGAGTGTGTGTGTGCCGTGTGCGTGCAGGCGCAGCTGCGCGCGAGCACACGAGCCAGTGGTGCCGGGGGGGGGGGGGGTCTCACGTGACGCGTTTTATCCAATCAGGTTGCTTGGATGCTCCCATTGAAACCCATTCTATTCTACGTGAACCACCTACATGTAAGCCGCTAGAAGCAGTTAAAAACGGAGCGGACTAGAGCGGACTGGAGCGGAGTGAAATCCCCGCTCCGGCCTTTGAATTTAAAACCGCTCTGCGCTCCAACCCGCTCCAACGTATTTCTTCCGCTCCGCTCCACCACCCGCTCCACGCTCCGCTCCGCTCACATGCTCTCACTAACAATTTAGTCTCGTCTAGTTCTCGTCTGACGAAAATGTCTACATTTTTCGTCACATTTTAGTCTTTATATGGCTTTGGTGACGTTCGTCTCATTTTCGTCATGGAAAAAAGGGGTCTGACGACGTCATTTTCGTTTTCATCTTGCCTGACGAAAACAACACTGCTTTACACGGTGTGTCTTTTTACAATTTATATGTTACCATTGACGCATACGTTCCACTGAACAGCGCAGCTTAGGCGATATCTAGTCATTATTTATCTATGGAAATGTTCTGCTTGTCATCCCCTGCATTTGGGTCAACTTTCCGGAATCCATTGCGACGTTAACTTATAGGCTTACTCAATCAATAACTCATGTAAAACTGTGATCTTGTATGCTAGTAAATGATGTTTTAATGAAAAGTATAATAATATTTTTTCCGTTTTTCTCTATTTTTATTTGTGGTTTTAAAGCATGACGCCTCTAGAGAAGATGGTTCCTTCGGCCCGCTTGGTGAACGATGACCACAGACATCCCAATGCCAGGATGAAGAGAATAGACATTGCAGGAAGCACACACCTCTGTCTCTTTGCTCTCCAAGACATAAAAGAAGGTGAAGAAATTGCATATAATTATGGAGGAGAGGACTGCCCAAGCAGGTACGTGTTACAACTAGTGTTAAGGTATATACAATTCAGAATGTCTTGGAATAACTTAATGATTGATGGTATCTTTTCTTTGAAACTATATAAATCAATTTCAATAAATGATCATTTTTTCTATGTATATTAAAACATTGGATATTCAGGAGGCATCTGAATCAGGGCAAAATGTCACTGTAGTCTGGGACGTTCCCGACGTCCCCACAATACATCTTGTATGGTTTTGTTTCAGTGAAACTTTATGTTAAGTATCTGATAAAGGAGAACGTACAGGTGTGCGAAATTCAACACAGTTAATTCAACATGTGTGAAATGTCCCCACTAGGCATAGTCTATGTGACAGCAGACAGGTTGACAAAGCAGGACAAAATATGACCATAGAATCCTTTCTCGCTAGTTTGGTGTGTGGGGCTGTATTTGACCCAAGAGACATGTCCTTTAGAAAATGTATTAAAATAATATAATATTATGCAGTGTTACATGAAATTGACTGATTTACTTTTTGTATCAAATTGCAGATGACTACATGTGAACCTGAGACGTCCTGTGTGAGCTCCCAGTCTGTGCTCATGTCAGAGCCACAGTGGGATGAAGCTGCCTGGTTAGAGGACACTGGTCACCAGGTAATTCATGTCCATCACTAAATATTTCCCTCTAGTGTCTTCTAGTCACCTTTCACGTCTTCTGTGTTTACTTTAAGCAGGTAAATGAAAAGAATATGATAATTATGAGGGGAATCTATTATGCATCAGGTCTGCCAACAGTTTCTGTAATGCTTGTATAAGGCTAATGATTAAGGGATATGTAGAACACATCTAAACCGTGTTGAGTAATTTTCCCGGGGCAAAATGTCGCTGTAGTGTGGGACATTCACGACGTCCCCATCATGCACCTTTTATGGTTATGTTTCAGTGTAATGTTACGTTAAGTATCTGATAACAGAGAACGTACAGGTGTGTGAAATGTCCCCACTCAGCAGGGTTTATTCAAGATGAGTGAAATGTCCCCACTAGGCATAGTCTATGTGACAGCAGACAGAGGTTGACAAAGCAGGACAAATATTGAGAGTAGAATTCCTTCTCACTAGTCTGGTGTGTGGGCATGTATTTGACCCAAGAGGTAGAACATTTATTAAAAGAATAAAATATTATGCAGTGTTTACATTAAATTGACTGATTTACTTTTTGTATCAAATTGCAGATGACTACATGTGAACCTGACACGCCCTGTGTGAGCTCCCAGTCTGTGCTCATGTCAGAGCCACAATGGGATGAAGCTGCCTGGTTAGAGGACACTGGTCAACAGGTAATTCATGTCCATCACTTAATGTTTTCCTCTAGTGTCTTCTAGTTACCTTTGATGTCTTCTGTTGTCTACTTTAAGCAGGTAAATGAAAAGAATCCGATAATTATGAGGGGAATCTATTATACATCAGGTCTGCCAAACAGTTTTCTGTAATGCTTGTATAAGGCTAATGATTAAGGGATATGTGGACACATCTAAACCTTGTTGAGTAATTTTCCGGGGCAAAATGTCACTGTAATCTGGGACATTCACGACGTCCCACAATGCACCTTTTATGGTTTTGTTTCAGTGTTATGTTATGTTAAGTGTTTGATAACCGAGAACGTACAGGTGTGTGAAATGTCCCCACTCAGCAGGGTTTATTCAAGATGAGTGAAATGTCCCCACTAGGCATAGTCTATTTGACAGCAGACAGAGGTTGACAAAGCAGGACAAAATATGAGAGTAGAATTCCTTCTCACTAGTCTGGTGTGTGGGCATGTATTTGACCCAAGAGGTAGAACATTTATTAAAAGAATAAAATATTATGCAGTGTTTACATTAAATTGACTGATTTACTTTTTGTATCAAATTGCAGATGACTACATGTGAACCTGACACGCACTGTGTGAGCTCCCAGCCTGTGCTCATGTCAGAGCCAAAGTGGGATGAAGCTGCCTGGTTAGAGGACACTGGTCACCAGGTAATTCATATCCATCACCTAATAATTACCTCTAGTGTCTTATAGTCACCTTTGACATCTGCTCTTGTTTTCTTTAAGCAGGTAAATTAATTAAATTTGATAATTATAAGGGGAATCTATTATGCATCAGGTCTGCCAAACTGTTTTCTCTACTGCTTGTATAAGGCTAATGATTAAGGGATATGTAGGACACATCTAAACCTTGATGAGTAATTTTCCCGGGGCAAAATGTCGCTGTAGTCTGGGACATTCACGACGTCCCCACAATGCACCTTTTATGGTTTGGTTGATAACGGAGAACGTACAGGTGTGTGAAATGTCCCCACTCAGCAGGGTTTATTCAAGATGAGTGAAATGTCCCCACTAGGCATAGTCTATTTGACAGCAGACAGAGGTTGACAAAGCAGGACAAAATATGAGAGTAGAATTCCTTCTCACTAGTCTGGTGTGTGGGCATGTATTGACCCAAGAGGTAGAACATTTATTAAAAGAATAAAATATTATGCAGTGTTTACATTAAATTGACTGATTTACTTTTTGTATCAAATTGCAGATGACTACATGTGAACCTGACACGCACTGTGTGAGCTCCCAGCCTGTGCTCATGTCAGAGCCAAAGTGGGATGAAGCTGCCTGGTTAGAGGACACTGGTCACCAGGTAATTCATATCCATCACCTAATAATTACCTCTAGTGTCTTATAGTCACCTTTGACATCTGCTCTTGTTTTCTTTAAGCAGGTAAATTAATTAAATTTGATAATTATAAGGGGAATCTATTATGCATCAGGTCTGCCAAACTGTTTTCTCTAATGCTTGTATAAGGCTAATGATTAAGGGATATGTAGGACACATCTAAACCTTGATGAGTAATTTTCCCGGGGCAAAATGTCGCTGTAGTCTGGGACATTCACGACGTCCCCACAATGCACCTTTTATGGTTTGGTTGATAACGGAGAACGTACAGGTGTGTGAAATGTCCCCACTCAGCAGGGTTTATTCAAGATGTGTGAAATGTCCCCACTACGCATAGTCTATTTGACAGCAGAGAGAGGTTGACAAAGCAGGACAAAATATGACGCTAGAATTCTTTCTCACTAGTCTGCTGTGTTGGCATGTATTTGATCCAAGAGACATGTCTTTTAGAAAATGTCTTAAATAATATAATATTATGCAGTGTTTACATGAAATTGACTGATTTACTTTTTGTATCAAATTGCAGATGACTACATGTGAACCTGACACGCCCTGTGTGAGCTCCCAGCCTGTGCTCATGTCAGAGCCAAAGTGGGATGAAGCTGCCTGGTTAGAGGACACTGGTCACCAGGTAATTCATATCCATCACCTAATAATTACCTCTAGTGTCTTATAGTCACCTTTGACATCTGCTCTTGTTTTCTTTAAGCAGGTAAATTAATTAAATTTGATAATTATAAGGGGAATCTATTATGCATCAGGTCTGCCAAACTGTTTTCTCTAATGCTTGTATAAGGCTAATGATTAAGGGATATGTAGGACACATCTAAACCTTGATGAGTAATTTTCCCGGGGCAAAATGTCGCTGTAGTCTGGGACATTCACGACGTCCCCACAATGCACCTTTTATGGTTTGGTTGATAACGGAGAACGTACAGGTGTGTGAAATGTCCCCACTCAGCAGGGTTTATTCAAGATGAGTGAAATGTCCCCACTAGGCATAGTCTATTTGACAGCAGACAGAGGTTGACAAGCAGGACAAAATATGACAGTAGAATTCCTTCTCAGGCAACTAATGGTGTGTGGGCATGTATTTGACCCAAGAGACTTGCAGCATTGTTTTGTGTTGTTTTTGGTCTGCATTGTTATAGCAAATTTGACGTATCTTTTTAAAAATATTATATATTAATGAATTTCATACAATCATCAGAAGAGGAAACTGTTGGAGGCACGGAGGGGGAATAAATCCCAGCAAAACAGAGACGCAAACTGCCACCAGCAGAAGATGGAGCATCTTTTCCAGTCTGTGCTGTGAGCCATGTTCTTCCAAGGTGAATCTTTACACTTTTTGATTTATATATTGGAGTAAAGTAATGTTGTAGAGTACAAATTTGAGGTTATATAAGTCAAAATGAAACATTTTTATGAGGGAGTGTCAATCTTCCCAGCTCTCTAGTCTGGTTGTACGTCAGCAGATACTTCTATAGGATTTGCCAGGTGGCATTAGGGTGAACAGACTGTGACTGGGGTAGATAGTATCTTTGGGCGTTGTGCAGACACCTCACTTTGCTGATGCTCAGTAGATGCTGATTCACTCTTAGTTTGGACAACAAACACAATGGGCCCTATTTTAACGGTCTGAAACGCAAGTGGGAAGCGCAAAGCGCAAGTAGCTATGTGGGCAGTTCTACGGCGCTATCGCTATTTTACAGGCGGATAAATGACACTTGCGTCGCGGCGCAAGTGTCAAAAGGGTTGGTCTGAAGCAGCCTAGTTACCCGTAGGTGTGGTTTGGGCGTAACGTCCAATGAGAGTGCCAACTCCCATCCCCTTTAAGAGCCATGAGCGCATTTGAATCGGACGAGTTGATATTTTGACAGCGCGTCTGCAGTCTCCGATGAGACAGATCCACATGAATTTCAAACTGCAAATGGCTCAGTTTATTGCCAAATAATATGGCCTAATTCACACATGGTATAGTGTTTTCTTCCACAACTTCAGAAATGCTGAGTCCTCAAATAAATTTCGGCAAAGAAAACGTATATGATATAACATATGTTATGCGGTAACTGTGGTTCTATTTAATGATGTACGCAATACATTATAAACTTTGTTTCTTATCAGTATTGTATGCTATCCTAATATGCATGTGTCCCCCGCGGTAATAGACATTGCCATTGATTGTATTATGCGTTACGTGTTTAGTTTGCGTGTGTTTAACAGAGCACACACGCGCCCCCGCATTCATTCATTCTTTTTAACACTCACTCGCGGTAAACAATGTTATTCACGATCAAATACTCATCAATCCTAAAAGTTATGGGCATGTAGGCCTACAATATGTCAAGAAAATATGTGTTTGCTGTACGGTGTTTGCAGATGCATTGATTTAAAAGTACAACTTATTACCGCTGCATCAGCTGTTCTTTCCCAAATAATTTACCAAGAATGTGCGGCTAGGTAGGGAGAAGCAAAGTGTATGCGCGAGGTGCACAAGCAATCCGTATGCATCGCATGCGCATGTATGCATGCGCCCTTAAAGATCCCATGCCATGCTATTTATGGATGCTTTAATATAGGTATTAGTGGGCCACAAACACAGTATTCAAAGACGTCCCCGAAATTCAGCCGTGGTGCAGAGTTACAGCCACTCCGAACCAGTCGCACATTGAGCTTCCCCCAAACGCGCTGTTTCGGTGGGCGTGTCAAGGCAGGTCAAGGAGGGGGGTGGGGGTGTGGCCCTGAGCAGCTTGTAGCCACAGTACAATGCGCTCTGGTTACGGTGGGCGTGTCAAGGCAGGTCAAGGAGGGGGGTGGGGGTGTGGCCCTGATCAGCTTGTAGCCACAGTACCATGCGCTCTGTTTACGGTGGATGTATCGCAATGGCTCGTTGAAACCCATATTATACATAGATATCTATATAATATAATATAATATAATATAATATATAATGTATATTATCACCTGGCCCTGAGCAGCCCACGGTACCATGCGCTCTGTTTACGGTGGATGTATCGCAATGGCTCTTAGAAACCCATATTATACATAGATATCTATATCATATAATCTATAATATATATTATCACCTGGCCGTGAGCAGCTTGTAGCCCACGGTACCATGCGCTCTGTTTACGGTAGATGTATCGCAATGGCTCTTAGAAACCCATTGTATACATCGATATCTATATCATAATATATATTATCACGGCCAAAAGCTGTGTGAGCCTCCAGACGATAGGCTATTATGAATCTCAAACGACCGCGTCTTCTGAATTGGGGGGAAAGGAACTTTGGCTTTGACTCCCTGAAGTAGGCATGAACCACAACATGGAGGAGAAAGGGATTGTTGACCGCGGTCGTCTCCCGCCGGAGCCTCGCTGCCGATGGACCACCGCTTCAGGAGGCGGTGATTAGCGCTGACCGCTGCCGAGGCGGCGGGAAGCAGGGCTCAAGCGGGATACATTCGCCGCCAACAATCCCTTCTCCTCCATGTCGTGGTTCATGTTCTTGAGGGAGTCAAAGCCAAAGTTCCTTCCCCCCAATTCATTCTCAACCTTGGCTGAGATAACCCCCAATACGAGTCTCGTTGTAGAAATACCAGAGACGAGAGTCCGACGTGTTATGCAGACAGCACACCAACAGCAGAACGGTTATCCAAATAACAAGGAAGTGTACAACACTTGCGTTACAGTCCTGGAGCTCTATATCTAAATAATATCATATAATACATAGATATCTATATCAAATAATACATATTATCACGGCCAAAAGCTGTGTGCACCTCCAGACGATATAATGAATCGCAAAGGACTTCGTCGGGTTCTCCGACGTCTCTGGTTCTTCCACTTCCACATCAATCTGTAGTAGACAGAACCGCGCGCTGCCTGCGGCCTGCTGCCGGCGCAAGGCACCACCGCCCGGCTGCCCGCTGCCGGGCGGTGGTGCCTCGCGGCAACCGGCGGCAGGCAGCATGTCGCAGTTCATGTACTTCGATGTCGTTCTGCCATTGCATTCAAAATTCTGTAACTAGCCTGTTACTACGAACTAAGCAACTACAATACACGTATTAGCATTTAGCACTAGCTCAATCACGACTCCTTCAGAATTCTTGTGGGTGGTTACGAACCAACCAAGTGGGCAGGGCCATGAATTATAGTTTGACAACGCTACGTCACAGTGTCGCCTTATCCATATTGGCTCATTTCTTCTGCCTTTTTCCTTTCATTGCCTATTGCATTCAGCAGACAAACTGCATAGATTTCAAACTTACCACAGCTCACAAACTTATTCAGACCTATGTTATTTAACAAACAACAGGAAAAATGTGATTTTAATGGCATGGGCTCTTTAAATAGCATCTGAACAACGCGCCACTGACTTTAAACCAGGTATTTCCTGGTCAGTAGCGCAATGGCATTCAGAAACGGCAAAATACCGTTGGCGCCAGAACCTGCCTCCTCCTTCTGCCGAACCGCCCCTTGGGGCGCATGATCAATCCCTAATTTACCGGCGAGTGGCGGTGGTGGGAAAACGCTCTGCGCCAGTTGTAAACTAGCAGCGACACATGCGCCAGTGACTAAGTCACTTGCGCCGGATGCAAGATAGGGCCCCATGTGATCTAGAAAATACAAATGTTATGTCATAATATTAGTCTCATGTTGTTCAATGTAGGTTCAATTTGTTAAACATCTTGTGCGCTATATAATAATTGCAACTTATTTTCTGCTGCTTTTATAGTGGATCTAACAGGATGTAGATATCTCTTGACTAAGACTGAAGTTTCCTGTATATTCTTTTGAAGGCTGCAGGAATCGGTCTGTTTCTTTTCTTTGTAAACTGACTCGATTGCAGCTTTTCTGCACCACCGCCTGGTCTCGTCTGCTTTCTAGGTGAGGCGTAGTTCCTCTTGCGTGTTTCAACTAACCTATTTGTTTGTCCCTGTGATGACGTTAATTTTCATGGCTACTTGGATGCATGTTAATGCAGGAGTCAACCAACAGACTGAGAGTGGAACACTCCAATCAATCATTTTTTTTATAGCACCTTTCATACAGTTAGTGCAGTTCAAGTGCTTCACAGATGGCTGAGAAAGCAGATAATAGGACATATATTAATTGAAGATGAAAGAAAGATTGCAGACAAAGGAATTATGACAAGAAAATTATAATGTTAAATAAGAAAAAGAAAGCTGCCATAATATCGAAGACATAATGCTACTGTTGCTAAAAAACAAAAATAAGGAATTAATATTATAGTCTCTAAATGAAAGTGTGTGGCATGTAATACAATAAAAGTTTTTAGTTGACACTTTACAATAAGGTGTACTAATGAGCAGATCACTGAGGATTGTTGATGCAGGACATGAAACTTATAGGAACTGTATCTCCTTCCTGATACTTTCATGTAAACATCTGTTTTTCTACTCATTTACAGGAAAGGCTCCACTCAAAAGGGAACCATGGCAGCCAGCAGAGATAAAGGCCGTCGAGAGGCACATAAAGGCTTTAATACATGCTTGCACTGTGCCAAAAATGTCTAACTAAACTAAATCTGTAGGTGGCGAAGAAGTTAAAGCTGCGTCACGCTTTGAACTAAACACTTTTTCCATCTAGTGTCGACTGGGTTTTTGGATTGTCGGTGCCATTAAAGTAGCATTAATAATCGTCGTAATAATCCTAACGATTATTAATGCTACTTTAACGGCATAGACATTCCAAAAACCCAGTCGACACTAGATGGAAAAAGTGTATAGAACAAAACGTGATGCAGCTTCCCTTTTTTTCTTCGCAACCTACAGACTTTGTTATGTACGATTATTCAAACACGCCATGTTATTTAATATAGACATTTGACCGAGGGAAACGGAGCCTCAGAGGTCGAACTTATTCTCTCGAGGTCTATGTGACTTCCATTTATATTGTGACTATTCTGTATCTTGATGCCTCTTCCTGGCCCACAAGGATACACCAGCAGGTTCTGACATGTATTAACCGCACTCTGATGGCTCGAGTCTGTGCGTGATGTGTGTCTATGCTAATGTATGTATGTGCTGGTATACTTTTAAAAATAAAGTATCAATGCATCTAATTCTCCATCCGTCTCTGGTGCTATTTACTGTGGACCCACACCTGTTTGGGAGATCCCTCCCATGTGTGAGGGTGGCATCGATGGTGTTGGTAAAATAAAAACCCATACACACACATAGTGCACGGTAATATCATGAAATAAGTTGGTATCACGCCACATATAGATGGTGGATGGCCAAGAGGAACATTTGCAGAGGGCATGGCCGCCCCTGGTTCCAGGGGCTCTCGGAAATTGAGAGGTTAAAACACCTTGGCCCTCTGGCTATACTCTATATACTCTCCTCGGGCTATATATATTTATGTACAATCAGGTCCCCATTAGTCACCAAATAATCTGTGTGAAATATTCTAATTTATGTAAATGATGTCCCCTGAAAGCATGTTTACTGGTTCTTCCGGAAGTCCCCATAAAGCCTGGTTAAACCATCACAAAACTCTGAAACATCATTTCAGAGTTTTGAAGTTGTGTATAGGTTAACTAAGCTATGGCAAGTTTACTGAATTTTTTTCAGCTCTCTACAACCTCTGGAAAGGGTGGTCCTCACAAGTGATGATTATAAAGGTCGTCCTCATGAGTGATTGAAAACCAGTATGTGTGTGTGTGTGTGTGTGTGTGTGTGTGCGTGTGTGTGTGTGTGTGTGTATGAGTGCTGTATTTCTGTGTGTGTGTGTGTGTGTGTGTGTGTGTGTGTGTGTGTGTGTGTGTGTGTGTGTTTGCATAACTTCAGGGTGTATAAGTGCTGTGGTAATGTTGTGTTGTGTGCCTTTGGGTGTAGGTGTGTGTGTTTGTGTGTCTGAAATACCACTATAAGGCATCTGAACTAAATCCCCTTCAGTGTCTTCTGCCTCACAACACTCAGTATTGTCCCTCACACGCGTTCATTAGCTCAACATGCATGTGTACCAAACCATATTCATGTTCACGAGAGCGGACACAATGCAGCCACAAAGAAAAGGCAATATACTCACACTCCACTTTAACAGTGATGCACAATGGACCACACTGTTGTTGCAATCATGCACACACACACACACACACACACACACACACACACACACACACACACACACACACACACACACACACACACACACACACACGCACACACGCACACACGCGCACACACACACACACACACACACACACACACACACACACACGCGCACACACACACACACACACACACACACACACACACACACACACACACACACACACACACACACACACACACACACACACACACACACATACACATGCATGCACTTACGCAACCACACAAGCACGCCATACATCCTATATGTTTATGTTCTGTCAGGTCGTAGCCCGAGGCGATGTGTATGTGTGTGTGTGTGTGCTCATTAGGGGAACATTTTGAGTAAAATGTCAGCAATATGCCAGTCGTGTCTCCAAGATAGTGCCATTTTCAGGATCAAGCCAGCGCTGTAAGGGAGCGTCAGCACGCGGCTGGTTGGCTATTTGTGCTAAGTGTCCAGAGTTCAGCGGCTGCCTCTGCAGGCCATCACGCTCCATACCTTATTCGCCTGTGTTCTGTTTGTTATGTCTGTATGTATGTATGTGTGTATGCCCAGTGCTATGTTCTGAAGGACAGCATTAAGTGGTTCCAGGGCAAAGTGTCATGAAGCCCATTCCAATTCCTCCCTGCATCCACGTAAATGTAGTGCTGGGGGGCAGCCAATAGGGGAGCAGCGCTGGCAGCGGATGAAGGGCAGGGTTGCTATGGTTACGGCGAAAAGGGTCAGTAAGGAAGGGGACACCTTGCCTCAGTGTGCCTGCTATCAAGCTATCAAGGTGTGTTTGTGTGTGTGTGTGTCTGTGTGTGTCTGTGTGTGTGTGTGTTTGTGTGTCTCTGTGTGTCTCTGTGTGTGTGTGCGTGTGTGTGTGTGCATGTGTGTGTTTGTGTAAGTGTGTGTGTGTGTGTGCATGTGTCTGTTTATGTATGTGAATTCGGGTGTGTCAATGCGTGTGTGTGTGGGTGTGCGTGCGTGCATGCTTGCGTGTGTTTATGTGTGCGCGTGTCAGTGTGTGTGTGTTTGTGTGTTTCATAAGTGTGCACGCTTGTACCTGTGTGCTTTCAAAGGATGAGTTTGAGGGCCTTGACAGCATGTAGTCTTCAACTAAAAACAAATGTCAGAGACGAGGACAGGCAATCACCATCACAAGGCCCCAGAAGCACCACAACAAAGGCTGCTCAGCACAGTCTGCTCCTCTTTATCCTCTG
>NC_079414.1:6913504-6916004 GCF_026213295.1 Gadus chalcogrammus | reverse complement strand
CCGATTATTTCAAATGGATGCACCCAGATAGAAAGTGATACAAAGAGGGGAGGGGGGTTTGCTAAGCAGCACGGCATACTTTTATTTTTTGAGAACAATTATATTATGGAGCTGCGATTGCTGTTCGCTATGTAATGCATTAAATAACGTTTTACCTCAAATTATGCAACCTTGCTAGCTGGTCTAAGGTCATTTGCCAACAGTCATATTCTTTTGCAAAATAATAGCTATTCCGTTTCATTTTATGTTGTCGTTTATCGGTGTCCATGGGTTAAAGTGACCAGTATTCAACTTTCTCACATTTTTTTTGCACTCCAATGTGTGAAGTGAACAGCTAATGGTTCACATAACAGCTAATGTTGAAAGAGCTACTCTGAGAGGATTTGTGGGTTGTTTGAGACACCTTGGAAAACTGTCGGGGATTACTCATCCTGCTTTGGCTAGTTCCTATAAATACAAACAAATACACATAAACGCTTATCACAGACACACACATGGGCCTTCACACACTCTCATACACACACACACACACACACACACACACACACACACACACACACACACACACACACACACACACACACACAGATACACGTACACACACACACACACACACACACACACACACACACACACACACACACACACACACACACACACACACACACACACACACACACACACACACACACACGCACACATATAATATGATAGACATATAATCTGTACTAACCTTTAACCTGTATTCCTACACACAGAGGCCACACATAAAGACCCACCTATTCTCATGCTGTGTGTGTGTATGCATGCTGTGTGTGTGTTTTCCGTGTCAGTGTGTGTGTGTTTTGTTTGTGTTCCACGGTACAGGGCAGAGAGCCAGCAGGTGAGGCCGCATCCTGGCCAGTGCCTTTTTTATGTGGTCATGCTTATTAAAATGGGAGCTATCCTGCCAACCCCAGGAAAATAAACAGAAAATATGAGGCTATTTCATTATTTGATACACTTTGAATAGCCAATGATTTCTGCATATGTGTGTCTGTGTTTGTGGTTGTCAGTGTGTGCACAAATGTTTTGTTTGTGTGATAGTGAGAGCAAGTCCAAGTACAGTATGTGTGTCTTTTGTGCGTTTGTGTTGAATGCGACTATAGAATGTGTGTGGAAATACGGGCACGCTTCCACACCATCCCATAGATGATTGCGCAGATACACGGGGAATACATGATTAAATTGTGTTTGTGTGTATGTGTGTGTGTGTGCGTGCGTTTTCGTGCATGTGCGTTTGTGTGTGTTTGCAAACACACATTTACAAACATATATACAGTGTTGGCCCAATGTTTTTATGATGTGAATATGCACGGGTGCATGTGTGAATCATTGGATCTCCGTGGGTGCTTTCAGCAAAACTGAGCATCTGAAAATAGAGGTGGGAACTCTTCCAAGACACAATGAGAACCCAACACCAGAGCGTACATTAAGATGGCGTCTGGGACCCCACCGCCATATTGTCGGCATACTGTCAACGTATATCCGTGTGTGATCACATTCCACGACATAACTGTCATTCGCCCTATCAATCACACGCATATTGTCATGGAAACATGGTACTCACGCCTCTCATGCTGTATGGGTTACGTGAGTGATCATTTGTTCCACATTTCTATGTTTGCGTACGCCATGCGTTGCTAATTGTTAGAGGACGATATTAGACAACACAACTGAATAGATCTCCAACATCCTCTGGAGGTTGTCAGCTTGCCTTGTTGTTTTGCTTATTGTTTTGCATCTCTTTGGATGTAGATTCCATGGCAACAATAGGGACATTGTTGTAATATATGAGATTGTATTTCTTTTTGTCTTTGGTTTGTTTTGAGCCGCCCAAGTGCAGTGGGTGTGCAAAGGCGAAAGTGAAGAAGGAGCCAAAAGTTCAGGAAAAGTAGAGAGAGAGAGAGAGAGAGAGAGAGAGAGAGAGAGAGAGAGAGAGAGAGAGAGAGAGAAGAGAAAGGACAAGTGATAGTGACTAAGAAGGACTAATGATGACAAGGGGGGAAAGGACAATATGAGTTTCAAGGAGAGACAAGATGGAGACCTTTCTGGAAGTGACTCAGTGGCCAATGACGTCATCCTAAGACTTTACCAGGGTGAGAGAGAGAGATAGTGAGTGAGTGAGTGAGTGAGTGAGTGAGTGAGAGAGAGGCGGACACAGAATGAAACTGTTGTAGGCGTCCCAAGGGATGGAGGGATGAGGTCGAAACTAAGGGGGAGAGAGGGAGAGTGAGACTGTGTTTGGCAAAGACTCGGGATTGTAACGCGCCACAGCAAGTTGAGGCCAGGAAAAGAGCAATATAAGTCCCATCGCCGCATACGAGTGGGTCTGGCTCTGGAAGCTTCTGCTAAGTGGGTTAAAGAGAGTTTTAAGTGGAATAATAAACAAGGAATATAGACGGCTGCTGTGTAAAAGAAAAAACGAAAAACGAAATTGAGAGGCAAAGGAAAGGAAGAA
>NC_079414.1:6906004-6908504 GCF_026213295.1 Gadus chalcogrammus | reverse complement strand
GACTTGAACAACTCTCCCATTTACAGTAAATGAGTTAGGAATGGTTGATCGTAGTTTGTAAGTAAAAAAGACAAAATAACACCTCTTGAATGATTACAACGCTTGAGATGATATCTTTGATGATCAATGAAAAAGAAAATCGGTATATATATATATATATATTAGAGCTGTCAAGCGATTAAAATATTTAATCGTGATTAATCGCATTAATGTCATAGTTAACTCACGATTAATTGCGATTAATCGCAAATTATTTTTCTATGCTAAATATCCCTTGATTTTTTTGTCCCATAATTCTTCTCATTTTAATTCTCTTATCAACATGGTGAAGTGCATATATATATTCCTACATGTATGTCCTACCAGTGCACTACACGTTCGCGTTCAGCCTGTGGATGAGGGAAAAGGGATACCCTAGTACCACTTGTACCACTACCACCACCATCACTAGTACAACATGTTGTCAGTAAGGCTCTGTGTGGGACTTCCTGTTACTTCTTACTGTCACAGTGTGGACTTCCTGTTGCTCCTACCATACAGAGGGAGGATGGGGGGGGGGTTAGAGGGGAGGTTGGTGGTGTGGGCTCACACTATGACAGATGGCCACGATGCCTTCTGTCTTTGACCTCGATATAACAGCACCGGGAGGGGGTCCTCGCCCACCTGGTGGGGGGGAAATGTTTAACTCTAAAACTCCAAGATAACACGGTTTCCCCTTGAAGCCCCCAGGGGGAAACAGGGGGGGGGGGCTAATGCCAAATGGGTTCAAGGTGGAAGTGTTGCTGATTCTTACCCTGATCTTGTCTCTCTCTCTCTCTCTCTCTCTCTCTCTCTCTCTCTCTGTCTCGGTCTCAGTTTCGGTCTCGGTCTCTCTAATGCATAGCCCAACGCTCCTCCAACCCTCCACCCACACATCCAAAGTGCTGCCGTTCATTGGAAAAATTAGTTAGAATAATGCGGTTAGAATAATTGACCCTTGATACCTAACCATCTTAATTTAAAAAAAAAAAGCCAGCTTCCTCGCTGCCGTGTTTACCTGCAGCAGATTCTCTTCTTTTCAACTAATACTTCATTCGCCTGAAACGTTGTCTTGAGTGGCTGGCCTTCCGACAGCGACGACCCCGCGGCGACCTTCATACGTGTTTATGTTCCGCCCCAACCACTGCTGCGTTGGGGAGCACTTTCAGAGTGAAATCTTCATCTTTTTCAATATGTACTCGATCAGCGGTGAAACAAAGCAACACTGCAACACTGGGATCCAGGACTTCCATAGATCAGCGCATTGGCCAATACAAGTATTTATTTGTATTTATTCCGGGTTGATGTGAACGGTTTGGAGGGAGTATGGATGCGGTTCACTGTGCATTGATACGTGCTCAGCAGAGTACAGTATTGGCCAGTGTCCGTACAGACAGCCTCCACCTGATCGCCTCCACATAGGCATTCAATTACGGGCTAAAGCTCTCCTGCCAGCCGTCTAGGATGACCAGCAGATTAAATAATAGCACTATCAGAGCCCTCTCTGGAGCAGATGGAGGCTCAACCTGATACCTGCTTGATGCCACCGGCAGGAACGCCCCCCGACGCACTCCCAGCACTCACACACATACACACATACACACAGACACTCACACACACAGACACACACACACACACACACACACACACACACACACACACACACACACACACACACACACACACACACACACACACACACACACACACACACACACACACACACACAAATACACGCACCCTGCACTCACACACACACTCACACACACACAAACACACGCATACACACTCATATACATGCACAGACTCAAGCTAACATACACACACACAGATTCTTGCTGACACACACACACACACACGCACACACACACACACACACACACACACACACATTCACATGCACAGACTGATGCTGACACAGACACACAAACAAACACATACACCTCCACAAACACACACAGGGATGCTAAAACACACACACACACACACACACACACACACACACACACACACACACACACACACACTTAACTCACACGCAAACAGACTCACACACGCGCACGCACACACACACACACACACAAACGCATCAATCCCATATTTGTTTGAAGGCTCACTTGTGCAAAAGCTAAGAGCTACAAGCCTCAGCTTCAATACAACCATAAATGAATTCTTAACACCAGGCTATCATCAGCAGAAAGTAACATTCTATGTTGATCAGATTAGCAGTAAGGCCAACAACAGGGATAGTGTTTCTAAAAGACAGTATGTGCACTGGCTCATAAACTCAAGAGAGTACCGTGTTACTATACAGAGGGAGAGATGAAGGCTAATATTAGAATCATAAGTGTGCTATTATTTTTCTTTGACCTTCATTCAACAAGAACTTTGGTAGGGTGACCTTACCTTTTAAATGTTTACAAGATTGATTGTCTCTGAATTCGGTATTACAGTAACAGCCTAACCTTTTAACAAAAATTCT
>NC_079414.1:6898504-6901004 GCF_026213295.1 Gadus chalcogrammus | reverse complement strand
AAAAACTGAAGGCTCTCCATTGCATTTTATAAATTACCACATGATTTGTGACTCAGAGAGCCTCTATCCTCCCTCTTCATCCTCTTATTTTCAATACCGATTTTTTTGCTGCCACGGTTTCAGGATTAAGTGTTATTTTTTTATGGTAACGACTTGTGGAGAATCGTTAAGAAAGCAGAAGACACTGACTGATGGGCTTTTGATTGATCAATGATGAACACAGAAGAAATGGATTGTCCATCCAATCAATAGGCCTAATTGGCCGAGCGGCCATCTTGGTTCTTACTTCTAGCTGTGTTAGAATTGAGAATCAAGAATCTAGATGGAATCAAGATGGACACTAGGTGAGTTGATGAAAGAAGTAGAGATACACAGCAGGGGTTGAAAAGGGGAGGGAGGAGTCAGAAAGCAAGAAAGACAGGAGGGAGGGAGGGAGGGAGGGAGGGAGGGAGGGATGGAGGGAGGGAGGGAGGGTGGGAGGGAGAGAGAGAGGGAGGGAGGGAGGGAGAGAAGGGAGCGGAGGGAAAGAAACAAAGGTGTGAGTGCAGAGGCGACCTTGGGATTGAGCTTGGGGAGCTGATTGGAGATGGGCTGTGATAATAGTGATGTTGGGGCTGTCTCTTCTACGCTGTCTGCACCATCTGCAGCCCAGCGCCGACGTGCACGCCCGAGTGCTCTCACACATCCAGCCTGCCAACGCTGAGACACACACACACACACACACACCGTGAGACACACACAGACCATGTACGCACCCCATCGCACGCACCACGGGAGCAGGCGCTGGGCGAGCACACTTGCATCTGAGCAAACACACCATTACAAATACCTCTTTAATAAACCGTTGTTTTTTAAGAAATATGTTTTTAAGAAATATGCAAATTATCTCAGCTCCAAATCTCAGTCGGCTTATCTGTGATTCTCCCTCTCCGGCTCTCCGTGCCTCTATGTGTGTGTGTGTGTGTGTGTGTGTGTGTGTGTGTGTGTGTGTGTGTGTGTGTGTGTGTGTGTGTGTGTGTGTGTGTGTGTGTGTGTGTGTGTGTGTGTGTGTGTGTGTGTGTGTGCGCCTGTCTCTGGGTGTGCCTGAGTTTGTGTAGATATGTGTGTGTGTTTGTGTCTCCTCAATATGTTTTTGTGGGTATATGTGTATGCATGTCTCCTGAGAGTGTATGTGTGTGCTTGTGTGTGTGTGTGTGTGTGTGTGCGCTCGCCTGTCTCTTTGTGTGCCTGAGATTGTCTAGATAAGTGTGTATGTTTGTGTCTCCTCTATTTGTGTGTGAGTGTGCCTGAGCACGCAGGCCTCCTGAGAGGTTGTGCATTGTGTGTGTGTGTGTGTGTGTGTATGTGTGTGTGTGTGTGCATGTCGGTGTGCATATTTACTGTCTGACTGACAAAAGCAGTGGAAGTAAACCACAGATAGAGGACACTCAAGGTTTGCTGCAAGGACAAGCTGTGCCACACTGGTCACACACATGAACAAATAATTATTAAGGAAACTGAAGAGAGAACAACATCAACAAACGACAACAAAAAAAAATCAGACACAAGCACATCATTGCACATGGTTGACACACAACAGGCCGCCCATTGACACACACACACAGCAGGCTGGCGCCTAGGCTGCATGGTGCAGAGTGGCTGCTTATTATTTTGCACTTGTCATAAAACCAGGCAGGCATCAGTACAGGCGGGTGATGCTGTCACCTGGGTGTGATAACCATACCCCCCCCTCACTCCCTCTCCATCACTCCCTGTGTCCCCGCGTCATCCTCGCGACCCCACAGCCTCCCCATACCCCCACAAATACATGCAGCGGAGACTAATTGGGGCTATAAGTGAATATATACACACAACACACACGCACACGCACACTCGCACGCACAAAGGAGCACTCGAGCATGCACGCACAAAAACACACGCGCGCGCGCACACACACACACATACACACCCGACTGTATGTATGTTTGTGTGTACATGCTGGGAATGTATTCCAGAACACAAACACAACCCTTCCTCCCATTACATCACATGCATTAACCCGCACTCTTCACACTGCGTCCAGACAACACCTCGGCCGCCCTCTCCACACTAAACAATGCATCTAGTACAATACACGAGTGGTTTTCCGACCGTTGCCGAGGCCAACGGATGACATCGATGCCCTACAATAACCCTGCTCGATGTAGCGCGCCGCCGCGCCTGTGCAGTCCCTCATGTATAGAGGCCGTGAGTGACAGCCCTAATTGACATTTGTCTGACATTTTCTGGGCCGTTTGGCATTCTTGTCGGCAGACAAAAATGCCTTTAATTCGTCATCTATTATTTGCTGGCAATTTTCTACCTTGTGTTTGTCACACACACGCACAACACCCACACAAACACACACTTATGAAACAACGTCATGATTTCTTCGGTGCCAAAATGGCTCACTGCGTCCTAGTGGTCAGGCTTATTAAGTCTTCCGCCTCCCACGTGCAAACGCATCGACTCACTCACACAC
>NC_079414.1:6891004-6893504 GCF_026213295.1 Gadus chalcogrammus | reverse complement strand
GAAAAATGTCACTTACGTTGACATTTCGGATGTCACCGGAGCTGCATTTTTCATGAGTTCACAAATGAATAGTTCACCGTTGAGCCGCTACACCTTCCAGCCCGGCGTCTGGGAAGCCTCGATTGTAGAAGTGTGGGCGCGCACTGACTGTAACTGCAGCCTCTCTCTCGCCTCGTCCCCCACCCCACCCGCTCCTCAGCTCACACTCTTCAGACGGGCCTGGCGGTGTCTGAGACGGAGGGTGCAGGCTAGCTAAAGGGAGGGGCTGCTGCTGCTGGCTGCTCTCTAAACCAAGAAGTTGGTTGTCTCCAGCGCTGGTGTGAGGGCAGCCTTCACAACCCCACCCACCGCCCTCCTTCCTGTGTATGAAAGGGCGAAGGCCCCTGGAGCCTGGAGGGCTATTTGCTTAGTATAATTGCCTTTCAACACATTTCTATGGAGTGGACAAGGCATTATAGCTGCGTGGCTTATTAAATGATGTCTGTATTAACACATGCTCTTACACGAAGTTAGGGAAGACGTGCTACAAGGAATTACAGGGAGGAGATGCACCAAACTTGGTTTCTACCGATCAGTATGTGCGAGGAGACAAGGATGTGCGCTATTGCGTGTTGTTGTGTGGCCAGTCTTGGTGTGTTGCTGTGTGGTTGTGTGTGTGTGTGTGTGTGTGTGTGTGTGTGTGTGTGTGTGTGTGTGTGTGTGTGTGTGTGTGTGTGTGTGTGTGTGTGTGTGTGTGTGTGTGTGTGTGTGTGTGTGTGTGTGTGTGTGTGTGTGTGTATTTGTGCATGCCGTCTAACAGTCCGTTTGGTTATGCATTCCGGACCATACATGAATCAATGGTTGCAGGAAGGCAATGAGTGCTGAGTGCCTATATGTATTTCCTAGCGCTTTTAGTACATAAATTTGGGTTGACCTCTACGAATCCAGCGCGCATGCGTGTGCGCATGCATGTGCGCATGGGTGTGCGTGGGTTTCTGCATGTGCGTGTGTGTGTGTGAGAGAGAGAGCGTTTGGTGTGATTGGTGTGCACTCAAAACACTGTTAAAATGGATCAGTGGGCATCTTAGGGAGGCTTTAAAGCAGTGATCAATGGGGATTTGTGTAGAGAGCGACCTGCGGTCCGCAGCAGACAGCCAGACTGCTGACCATGGGGAGATAAAAACATACAATCAATGCTAGAGATCCTCAGCCCCTCCACAACGTCGCACTCGATGAAGACCAGGAATAAATTAACCATCTCAACGACAGGATTTCCCTTTTTTACTCGGTCAATATGGAGAAGTTTAAAAAACGATTCCTGGCCCAGAGTCCCATTTGAGTCTCCCTGGACTGTCTCCGTTCATACATCAAGCGGCTGAACCAGTGAGCGAGTATCCAAAGTATTTTAAAGTCACCCCAGAATAACTTTGGGTCATAGTGCGGGCGTTATGAATGTCAGCGGTGCTCTGTGCGCTGCCTCCTTTAGACATGACGAACCCACGCATCTGTTTCAGGCAGTGAAACATTGAAGAACCCGATCCCTTTCTCTCCAGTATTCACGGCGCGTGATAAGGAGCCGCGCTGCTCCACATCTCTGCAGATCCCCCCTCCGCTTTAATGAGCTCGCCGACCCGCATCCGTCAGCTCTATGGTAATTGGCAGAGTCCTAATTGGAAATATATTTATAAATATACGCTGGGAAAGATAGAAATTTCATCAGGAAGCACCACAAGACTCGCCCAACAGATCAGGGCCAGGGCTTATTGCGTGCGCCTCTGCAGTGGGTAAATGCCATCGATACATTGCTAGAAACAGCAGGTCCCGCCCTGGTAGAGGAATACATCAAAATAAAAGTCTCCTTCGCTCGCCCTGGAATAACTACAGGGTACCACGGCGATGGGCATAGCGGTTGAGGGATGGATCTGAGGACTCAGTTTGGGCACAGCTCTGCTGTGGACATATTACCTTATAGCTATTGGAACCTTCCTATTAATATATGGTGGATGTTTCCTTCCTCTCCATTATTCAGGCTGCGTGATTTTAAAGTGGCCCAGCAGGGTTTTAGCCTCTCTTTATTTACCTTTCACCACATACCATCCAAGTTTTTTGGTTGCCAGGTAAAGAATGCAGAGAATACGGACACTAGCCAATGTTATTGATGGCAATTGCTGCAATTGCTGTAAACGTGCTTCCAAAAAATGTGATCCACGGCAGGAAATAGGTCACTGAGTAAGAGGTAGGACAAGATAGTCCCAGGGGGAGGTATAATACATGATGAGCACCAATTAAAGTGTTGTGTTTATCCGCAGGGCTAAACCAAAGTAGCTGATTGGCCACTTCTCTGTGAGTTCATTGGCTGTTTACTCTTTAGCAACACATTGGTGAACATAGTGATGTACTCTATGTGTAGGTCTTGTTTCTCTCGATCTGTCTCTGTTTCTCTCCCACACACACACACCCAAACACCCACACACACAAACACACTTACTCAAACACACACACACACACAGACTGAATTCCC
>NC_079414.1:6873504-6878504 GCF_026213295.1 Gadus chalcogrammus | reverse complement strand
CGGAAAGGCTCGCTTTTAGTTGCTATCGTTTTCGGCTTCCTTTTGTAATGGTTAATGTAGACCTTTACTCATTTTATGTTTTCATTTGACCCGTTTTCTTCCTCTAAATACATAACCTTGCGTTGATGTCGGGCTATACCCCGGGTTCCTCTTTGAATGCTCGGTCTCTTGCAGGGGAGCCCTTCCATTCAGATTCAACCTTAACCGTGTAAAGTCTTGTGAGGAGCACGGGGGTTTTTGCCAGTGATTCGACAGGACAGTTCTATCATGGGGCGCACCGTGCACACAGCCCTGCACAGCGGGCCTGCAGAGCAACTCATTAAAAGAATGAAAAGGGCTTGCATATGCAGACATGCAGTACATTGTTGTACATAACAACAAAACACACACACACACACACACACACACACACACACACACACACACACACACACACGCGCGCGCGCACACACACACACACACACACATACACACATACACATACTCACACACACACACAAACACACACCCACACACACAATGAGTAAATAAACAGAGCCATGGATGTTTGCATGCTTTGACCGAGGCCAAGAACATGGGCTATAGTGGATATTAACTGAGGCGAGAGGTTAAAACAAAAAGCCCACACACTCACGTGTATTCAAGCATGCATACACATGGAGACTTTGCATATTGTATGTGTCAATATTAACATAATTTGAATATGCATGCACAAAAAGACAATATAGAGCAGGTATGTATAATGGATGAGAAAAACAAAGATTTTCCCTTTTAAAAATATTTTATACTTTCAATATTATATATATATATAGAATAATTAATAATAAAAAAAAATTAAAAAAAATACGGTTAGCTGATGCAAAAGGGGTCATCTGAGATGCTTGATATTCACACCAACTCACACATACCCATACACACACAAATGCACACTCACAAACACACACACACACACACACACACACACCATCTCCCCACAACGGTGGTGTCTTTAGACCCTGTCTCTGGGGGAATGTCAGCGTTGACTCTGTGTCGTTTTCTCCTTGTTCTGAAGGTGTGGCCACATACGTGTGCGTAGCCCAGCTGGGTTACTGGGATCCCCAAGGCCCTGACCTCAGCAACTGCACGTCACCCTGGGTCAATCACATCATGCAGAAGGTGAGTCCCCGGGCCCCATCGGCCACGACGGCTCCGCTGGTTGAGGAGCCAGTAGTGTGTAAGGGGATCCATAATGGATATGCTCCCGCAGCACTTTGTCATGCATGGAGACACATTGACCACAGCAGAGGATCGGGGCCACAGAGCCGGCCTGAGGAACACGTGTGTGTGGATGGATGGAGACATGCTGACTCTTTGTTAAAGAGAAGGTTACTCCTGCGTTGGACCTTCTCTGGCTTTAGCTGGAAGTATGGGGGCATGTATCTCAACATGTATCTTTTTTTGCCTTAGTCAATGCACCCCAGGGTGATTATATAATAGTATATAATAAAATGGAGCTAATATGTAGTAGCATAGTGTCCAGGCTCAGTGTTTAGCGCTGCTTGCTGAATGGCTCCTTATAGCTTCACAGGCCTCTATCTCTAAGTGAAAAGCCCAAACGGGGGAGTCCACATGGCAGCAGCGGTGCTAGAGCAGGATTTGTGTGCGTAAAGTAATCCTAAGTGGCATTAAAGCGCACTCAAAGGAGATGCGTTAAACACAACACTGACATTTTTATAGAAATGAGTCTCTTACCAATGAACCAAATTGGTGCCTAACACATCCGTTCTTCTCCTATGTGGGGCTCCCTTGCATTGAAACCCTTTTTCCTTGTGCGCTCTTTCGCGCCGCTCTTTGTTGTTTTTTTTCCTCCTCCCCGGCCCATTATTGTTAATACCCCACTTCAACTCCTCTGCTCTCCATTTCCTTGTTTACCTCACTCTACCACATGACT
Organism: Gadus chalcogrammus; assembly: GCF_026213295.1. Lineage (NCBI taxonomy): Eukaryota > Metazoa > Chordata > Actinopteri > Gadiformes > Gadidae > Gadus > Gadus chalcogrammus. The sequence continues at coordinate 6,876,574 of NC_079414.1, read as the reverse complement.
CACACATCCATCTTCCCCGGCCCCACTCCCTGGCTCCTTGACATTTCTAATTCTATTTCCTGTTCCTGTTTTGCTGGCTCGGACTTTTACTCCCCCCCTCCTCCCCTCCCTGATCCATTCATTTGATTTGACTCCTCTCTCCTCCCCCCTCGATCACCTCAGCTGCGTTCGGGGGAGACGGCGGCCATCGTGGCCAAGGAGCTGGCGGAGCAGACCAAGGGGCTGCTGCGGCCGGGGGACGTGCCCTCCACTGTGCGGGCCATGGCCCAGCTGGTGGAGCTGCTGGACGTCCAGCTCAGGAACCTCACGCCCGGCGGCAAGGACAGCGCCGCCCGCAGCCTCACCAAGGTACTGCAGGGAGAGAGACATACACATAGAGGGGGGAGCTGGAGAGAGAGAGACAGGCGGTGTTGAGAGAGAGAGAGACATACACATAGAGAGGGGGGAGGAGTAGAGAGAGAGAGTCAGGGGGCAGAGAGGGAGGTGGTGCGTAGATAGAGGGAGGTGGTGTAGAGAGAGAGGGCAGAGAGGGAGTTGGTGCATAGAAAGTGAGAGACAGGGGGAAGAGAGGAGTGAGAGTAGAATAATATGATGGAATAAAATAGAATAGAATAGAGATCTTCTTTCCACTAGGCTGAAATTTGCCTTTGGCTCCATCAACGGTTTCATAAAAGACGTGCAGCATAATAGCCAGACTGAGACAAAGTTAACTTTGACTAATCGTTCAGAGGTGGAGGAAGTCAGGGAAAGGGTGTGAGAGGGTGGGCTCTCCCATGAGGACAGGCGAGTGGCTGTCTAGCGGATGGACTCAGGGTGCGTTCGGTGCATTGGGGATGGAAATGGAGCTGGGAGGAAGAAGGCTATGTGAGGCGCGCCAGACTCAGTTACTGTCACGTCCAATAGAGTCACGGCGCCTTCCATCCGCTCAGGAGCCCAGTACACATCTAGACGTTGCTCCTCCGCAGGCTTTGTTTTCCTAGCCTCCGTGCTCCTCCCGTCCTCTGCCTTCTTCCCCCCGTGCACACACAAACTCTCTCCCCTGTAATCCGCTACGCGCGCGACGAACACAACTCATACACACAGCAATTAGCTCCGATGGCCCCATGAAAAGTGGCTCTCTATCTGGAAACCGTGACATAAAGGGGAAAAAGAAACCCCCCTTGACGATCGAGAGAAAACACGCCGGCTCCGGATTCATTAATGACCCAATTATTATACAACTAATTAAGTAATATGCATGCTTATTATGTGTTTTTTTTGTGTTGTTGTTAGGATATTTCGATGAACAATTACGCGCGGCTGGCTTAGTAATTATTGCCATCAATTGAGGAGATGAACGGAGGACAATGGGTGGAACAAAGGTTTGATCGGAGGACAGGAACAGAGAGCAGGGAATGTATCATTACACTGGGCAGAGGAGGAGAAGGAAAATATAACACGGGAGGAAATAACGAAGGGAAAAGAAGGAGCAGATTATGAATGAACATTAATTGCCATTGTCTGCAGTCTTACTCCCGTGTACTGTATTGTGTGTGTGTGTGTGTGTGTGTGTGTGTGTGTGTGTGTGTGTGTGTGTGTGTGTGTGTGTGTGTGTGTGTGTGTGTGTGTGTGTGTGTGTGTGTTTGTGTGTGTGTGTGTGTGTGTGTGTGTGTGTGTGTGTGTGTGTGTGTGTGTGTGTGTGTGTGTGTGTGTGTGTGTGTGTGAGTGCGTGTGTGAGTGCTTGCATGTGTGAGTACGGGTGTGTGATAGCGTGTGCGTGTTTGTGTGCGTGTGTGTGTGTGACAATGTAAGGTGTTACACAGCTAACCACTAAACTGTTTGGATTTCCAGCTCCAGAAGAGAGAGAGGTCCTGCCGGTTTTTCACGCAGGTATTTCCGCTTCCTGCCGTTGATTGTGTTAGCAACGCCTAAGACACACACAACACCCCTCCCCTCACACCCCTGATGCGCCCCCTTGCTGGGAACAGCATGCCCACCGATGTTGATTTATGTGTATGTGTTATGTGTATGCACTCACACCTCACCGAACTCTGCCCTCAAACGCCTGATTCCATCGTGGCTGCACGTGTTTTCCCCTGATTTGGCCGTCCAAACCTTTCGAGGGGAGGTCTCTGTCAGCGTGAGAGGATGTTGTAATTCTTGTTTTTTTAGAAGAGGCTTGGTAATCACTGATCACGCCGTGTTGCCAGAATCCTCCAATATCGCACCACAAAGGTTGCAGAGATTACCTTCTATTTCCTGCGCCTCCTCAGAGGCTTCTCTGACTGGATTTCTGACTTTGGAGGAGCAGTCGGTAATGCGGTTTGATATGTTCGCCGGCACCCCGACCCTACCTTGTGATCAGGGGCCATGATCAATAAAAATAAGAGCTCATCTACTTTCTGATGGCCTTGGCAGAATAGTAAACAGGCTAGCCCTCTACTCATGGCTTTTAATCCGTCTCCATTCCGAGATATGTCCTCTTTGCGGTTCTCTCTTTCACACAGGAGTAGAAGGAGATGGATATATCATTGTCTGTATTCTGTAGTGCATTGTTTGAGCACAGCCTCTTAGCTTTTACAGCTTAGCTGCAAAGTTGGATCCACACGAATGTATGCAATCATTGCATTTATTTATTGACCAGAACATTTTCTCCTTCACTTTGCGACTTTATTAGTTGTGATTTTTGTGTTTGTGTTTGGTTCATGCCGGCTCACACAGATCTGAACTTTAAATCCCTGGGATATCTGTAAGGCATGTTTCTGGTCCGCTCAAATCACTATTGAGAACATGAAACGACCGATCTTCTGGCAACATGTAAATAGACTGCTGTATCTGAGCTCGCCCTTTCTTTGCCTCTCTATCTCTCTGGCTCTCTCTCTCTCTCTCTCTCTCTCTCTCTCTCTCTCTCTCTCTCTCTCTCTCTCTCTCTCTCTCTCTCTCATTCTCTCTCTCTCTCTCTCTCTCTCATTCTCTCTCTCTCTCTCCCACCCCTCTCTCACTCCCACTCCCTCTCTCTTTCTCAATGTCTCTCTCTCACTCTCTCTCTCTCTCTCTGCTATGGTCTCGCTCTTTTTCTCCTGATGCAGGC
>NC_079414.1:6861004-6866004 GCF_026213295.1 Gadus chalcogrammus | reverse complement strand
ATATATGATACGATTTTTATACAGTCTGTGTACAATATGAAAGCATTGGCATATAATTTACAGTTATTTGAAGCTAAGACATCCAGTTATTTATAGTTGGAATTAGCCTACATAAGCATCACTAGGTCATATTTTTGCATTAGCATTATCTCTGTCCAGGCCTGAGTGACGTGTCCATGTATACTTTTTTTTAGCACAAACTAATGCTAAAGTTAGTTTAGCTAAACATGAACATCACAAAATGGTACTTTTGTTTTAGCATTAGCTCTGTCTCGGCATAGGTGTCATGTCAATGCATAGTTGGTTTAGCATGAGCTAATGAGTTTAAGTTAGCATTAGCTAAACTCATACATCACTAGCTGAGTGTTGTGATGTCTCGGCTGCGTCTCCAGGCAATGGTGGACACGGTGAACAACCTGCTGCAGCCGCGCGCCCAGGCCGCTTGGAAGGAGCTGCCCACCAGCGAGCAGCTGCACTCGGCCACGCTGCTGCTGGACACGGTGGAGACCGGGGCCTTTATGCTGGCCGACAACCTGCTGAAGACCGACACCATCCAGGAGACGGCCGAGAACATCCGTGAGTTTACACCACATTGCCTCATTGCTATTCTCCTCTAAGTGAATCGTGATCAGTGATGAGCTTGAACTCAGGGATGTTTCATAGTGGGAATTCAATCTGAATCCGACGGCTTGTTTTAGTTTGTGTTTTTGTGTGCAGTATTTATGTTCTGTGCTATATTTAACAATCTGCGAAGCTAACGCCGAGTCTTTTTCATCACTAGCTATTGTTCAGTGGTGCTTGAGACACATTCCCACGAGGGGATGTATAACTAATAAGTTGCTTAATAGAAATATACATGACTTCAATGCACAATATTTGCTGTATTGCACTTTGTGTGTGTGTGTGTGTGTGTGTGTGTGTGTGTGTGTGTGTGTGTGTGTGTGTGTGTGTGTGTGTGTGTGTGTGTGTGTGTGTGTGTGTGTGTGTGTGTGTGTGTGTGTGTGTGTGTGTGTGTGTGTGTGTGTGTGTGTGTGTGTCTGTCTGTATTGTCTATGTATATTTGATTTTATTATTTTCCAACCCAGCCCCACCATGGACGTGTCGATCAGCTCATGTGTGCGTATGGTCCATTATTAAGGCACAACAACATAGCTCACATGTTGGAAGTGGCCCCCTGGGCGAAATCCTCCACATCCACGTGTGATGGACGTTGCAGCGAGGAAGTAGGGCAGAATAATGCTGTGATGTCTTAGGGAGTGAAGAAAGTAAGGAGGCACATATGTGGATGGAAGGATTATCCTACACACACAAGCACACACACACAATGTTGGCACATACACGCTCACACAAACACATAGAAACAAAGGCATACACACACGAATGCACTCAAGCATACACACACACACACACACACACACACACACACACACACACAGACACAAACACACACGCACACGGACATACACACTCGAGCGCACACATACAAGGGGGGTTTAGCTGAAACGTATCTGAGTGGGTGCAACAAGGTGTCTCGGAGAGAGAGGGCCGTAGCTGTGTGTCTGTGATAAGGTTCGGATGAAGGGACAATAATAACATGCTGCAGTGTGAGGGCTTCATCCACGACACAAGCGCTCCTACTGCTTTATAGCCTACTGGATCTACTACCATTGACCCTGTGTTTTCATGCTGCCTGGAACAACCACAAAACAATGAAGACTTGTGTTCTCCCTCATTTCTTTGTTTTGCCTTTACGGATCAAAGCCTATTGCTACTGCTTTTACGACTTCTTCTCCTGGCACCACCACTACTGTGGCTTCCCAATCAATTGCATATTCATATTCTTTTAGAATTTTTGCATCTGCCACTCGCTAAAGGTCACCATTAATTTATTCAATTTTTTCTTTTTTATATGACAAACATGAATACATCAGATTTCCTACACCTGTTACATTAATATCAAATGTTACGTAATGCTATATATGTGACTATATATTTCACAAGCCCCCTTCTCCTCCCTATCATGGTGAGAACAACACGGCTCACAGCAGATAATGGGGACTGTGCAGTGGGAGTCCAGTCACACACGCACACACACTCACACACACAATGTGTTGCGTACACCAAGGACACATACACAGCCTTCAGCCTTGAGGTCATCAGAGACAGGGGTCCTACTGGGTCGTCGAAGGGGAAGTTTGTTGGTGGAGGATATTCACCGAGATGCAGCAAACATGGCCTCTAGGCCACGCGTACACACACATGGAGTGTTGAGCCCCAGACAATGGGTCTTGCTTTGCGGATTTATTTTTCTTTCCCTTCAATCGTAGGCGGAATTGACAATGCAGAAGAAAGCTAGTTATTATGCCTCTGTGCACATTTACACCCCCTCTCTCTCTCTCTCTCTCTCTCTCTCTCTCTCTCTCTCTCTCTCTCTCTCTCTCTCTCGCTCGCTCGCTCGGCCTGTCTCTCCTTCTCTCCTTCTGTCTCTCTCTCTGTCTCTGTCACATTCTATACTGCTGTTTCTTTCTGTGTGTCCATCTTTTTTTCTGTCTCCCTCTCTCTCGCTCTGTTTGTCCCTCTGTCTCTCCTTCTCTCTCTCTTTCTGTCTCTCAGTCTCCTTCTTTCTCTCGGTCTCTCTTTGTATCTCCGTTGCGCTTACTGTCACTCTCCGTCTCTCTTTTTTTCTCTCTTTCTTCCTCTGTCTGTCTCTCATCTTATCACTCAGTATTCTCTGTTTCTCACTCCTTCCATCTCTCTCTCTCTCTGTCTCTCTCTTTCTCTCCCTCTTTCTCTATCTCTCTCTCTCTGTCTCTCTCTTTCTCTCTCTCTCCCTCTCTGTCTCTCTCTCTGTCTCTCTCTCTTTCTCTCTCTCTCTCTCTCTCTGTCTTTCTCTCTGACTCTATCTCTCGCTCTGTCTCTCTGTCTCTCTCTCTCTCTCTCTCTCTGTCTGTCTGTCTGTCTGTCTGTCTGTCTGTCTCTCTCTCTCTCTCTCTCTCTCTCTCTCTCTCTCTCTCTCTCTCTCTCTCTCTCTCTCTCTCTCTCTCTCTCTCTCTCTCTCTCTCTCTCTCTCTCATGTATATCATAGCTGATCCTTTCGTGAGTGAACAAAGGCTTAACATGCTGAAATGCAATTCCAGAACAAAGTGACTTCCCTCTATCTTCTCTCTTTAGACCCTCCACACGTGAGCCATCTCTAGAGCTGGAATCAGCTTCCCTTCATCACTCTTTTCTGTAGGAGCCACACACTTTTTGGAAAATGTTTGATTTTATGTATTTTTGTATTTACTTTATACATATATATATGGAGTGGTGAGCCGTGGTAGGGAGAGGAGGAGGGAGGCAAGAGGAGGGGAGGGGAGGAGGGGAGACGAAGGGAGGCCAGAGGAGGGGAGGGGAGAGGAGGAGAGGAGGTGAGGGAAAAGGAGGAGAGGAGGAGCAGAGAGCAGGTGGGAAGTGTAGTGAAGGTGATAGAGGGAGGAGAGGGGAGGAGTGAAGAGGAAGTGAGGCGAAAGGAGGGGAGGGGGGGGGAAGAAGGGAGATGGAGTGCAGAGGAGGAGACTGAAGTGGAGGAGGGGAGAGACGGGGAGGGAGAGGCACATGTGGGAGGCAGAGTTATGATAAAAGATGGGGGAATATAATGGAACCAAGTAAAGCATGAATCACTTTCTCCTCCCCATCTTTTCAACTTCAATGATCTATGACATCATGGTTTCACTTTCAAGGTCGCATGATCTCACATGAACCAATAACTTTCTTTGTTTTCAACTTGATGTGAGGAGGATGGATGAGAGATGAATCTCTTGACAATAAATAACATAATTTCTTCCATACTAAACGATGCACATGCAGTCCTTACAACGTGACAATATTGGATAATACTGCTGTACAATGCTGTCAAATATGTTGGGTGTTGCAGTAATACCATGGCCAGCCCTTTATTCCACTCAACACACAGTCTACATACAGTAATACCTTACATAACTTATAGCATTGTCTCCACTTTTAATTCCCCTTAATGTAACCCATCAATGCTGTTATATAAACCTGGCCTGGATGGAGATGTAGGCTACAGCGTTTCCGGAGAACTTAAAAAAGAGAAATGTGGTCTCCGTGCTGCGCTCCTTTTGTACTGTTAATCTTCCCTCCCAGCTAATCCAGTGGGAAGATCCTCCTGATTATCTCTCTCTTTATTCATAACCGGCCCTGATGCTGCCTCTCATCATACTCTCTCTCTCTCTCTCTCTCTCTCTCTCTCTCTCTCTCTCTCTCTCTCTCTCTCTCTCTCTCTCTCTCTCTCTCTCTCTATATATATGTCTCTCTCATCACACTATCTCTATCTCTCTGTCTCTCTCTCATCACACTATCTCTCTCTGTGTGTGTCTCTCTCTTCACACTATTTCTCATTCTATGGCTCTCTCTCAATACACTATCCTTCTCTCTGTCTCTCTCTCATCACACTATCTCTCTCTCCCTCTCTCATCACACTATTGCGCTCTCTCTGTCTTTGTCATCACACTATCTCTCTCTCTGTCTCTCTCTCTTCACACTTTTTCTCTCTGTCTCTCTCTCATCACACTATTTCTCTCTCCCTCTCTCATCACACTATCTCTCTCTCTGTGTCACTCTCATCACACTATCTCTCTCTCTCTTTCCCTCTCTCTCATCATCACTCCTATCTCCCTCTCCCTTTCTCATCATCTCACTATTTCTTTCTCCATCCCTCACAGCACTAGCTCCCTCACACTCTCTCATCCTCACACTATCTCTCTCTCCCTCTCTTTTTCTTTTTATCACAAAAACTCTTCCTCCCTCCCTCATCACACAACTTCTCCCTCTCCTTCCTCCTCTCTCTTCACACAATCTCCTCTCTCTCTCCCTCCCCCCCACCCTGACCCCTCTCCCTAAAATACATTGAAAGGAAGAACTCATTAAAATGTTGATTTTAAAAGCAGGGGTTATTGTTTATCATGGTGTGTGTGTGTGTGTGTGTGTGTGTGTGT
>NC_079414.1:6843504-6851004 GCF_026213295.1 Gadus chalcogrammus | reverse complement strand
CAAATACTTCTACCTGGCCGGCTACGGCGTGCCTGCCATCATCGTGGCTGTGTCGGCCGCCGTGGACTACCGCAGCTACGGGACCGACCGAGTGTGAGCGCAGACACACGCACTCACACTCTCACACACACACACACACACACACACACACACACACACACACACACACACACACACACACACACCCACACACACACACACACACACACACACACACACACACACACACACACACACACACACACACACACACACACACACACACACACACACACACACACACACACATACACACAGGGAGCCTAATGTGCCCCATTGCTGTAAGGCAGCCTTCAGCTGAAGATGCATGACTGAACAACAACAACTCCAGTGTACCTGCTCCTTCATACAGCAGTCCCTAACCTTTGGGGTCGGGGATATGCATACGGTCGCAGGAGATTGCTGACATAAGAGATTGATAAATCATGATCCATTTCAGCAAACCATCATCATTATTTTTAAAAGTTCTCATAGACCGTAGTCCTGCGTGTACAAACGGACTGCCTGGTGATTAATAGTCACGAATAAACAACTTCTAATCACTTAGTGTGTAGTGGAGCGATACCATCACGGTCACTGGCACGACAATATTACCAGCGGATGTGATTGGGTAAAAAACATTAGTGAGGAAGCAGACGCCCAAAAGTTTATTCTGTGGTCGCAAACATTTTCAGAGCTAGGAATGGGGTCATGGGCCTATAAAGAGTTGGGAACCACTTCTTTAATCTCAGGCACCGGGCCTGATGAGATGAGCTGCGTGTCGCCTGGTATCAGGAGCCAAACAGCGGGATAGTGATGGTGTGGAGGGACTGGGAGGCGGTTGGTGTAGTGGGATAGAACAAGGTGGGTTAAGGGGGATTGCGATAGAGATTCCCAGGGAAGATATCTGGGACTGTTGGGAATGTGTGGTATGACTGGTAAGACTGAGCGGCTGTAGGAGGAGAGGGAGGGCGAGAGAGAGTGTGAGAGACGAGGGAAATGGGGGAAGGGAGAGGGTTGGAGAAGGAAGGAGGGAGGGAGGGAGGGAGAGAGGGAGGATTAGGGGACACCGTGAGGTGGCTGATGGAGGGAGGGGAGGGGGGAGAGAAGAGGCAGGCTGAAAAGAGGTGATAGGGAGGACGGGAAAGAGGAAGGGAGGGACGTGTTTCAAACCAGGGGTTGGGTTGTGGAATAGAGCTGCGCTGGGGAAAATGAGCGACTGCTGTCATGGTGGCCCTGGCCACTGTTGTTTTCTGCGGTGCAATGTCTCCTGAGGGAGGGAGAGAGGGAGGGAGGGAGGGAGGGAGGGAGGGAGGGAGCAGATAGAGAGTAGGATAAGAGGCGTAGTAGTGTGATGATGGAGCTGTGTATAGAAATGTGAGTGCATGCATGCGTGCTTGTGTGTCATGTGACATTATGTGCATGTGAGTTTGTGTGTGAGTGTGAAGCGGGGGTCCCTGGTTGATGTGTCTGAAGTGCCCTGGTTAAAGACATGTGGTTGAAACCTGTAGTAACCCTTTAAAGCACGGCTGCCCCAACCTTCCCCACTCCCCCACGCAATAACATTTTACGTGTGTGCAAACTTCAAAAAGGGGAAAAAGGAGCCAATGCATTCCATATGTATGTATGCATGCGCACAATTGGAGAAGAGCAGATATTGTCCTCTGTTCCCCTACTGTGACCCTTAGGAGGAGGGAGCACCTACTGATGCTAATGAGCAGGACTGCAGTGGAACACGCACACACACACACACACACACACACACACACACACACACACGTGTGTGTGCGTGTGAGCGTGTGCGTATGTGTGGGTGTGTGTGCGTGTGTGCGTGTGTGCGTGTGAGCGTGTGTGTGCGTGTGCGTGTGCGTGTTTGCGTGTGCCACACAGACGAGAAAAAGCTTTCAGGAGTCCTCCATGAGATACGATATCTTTTTCTGCATCTCTAATAAATAATAGTGTGCAGAGCACACTGAGTATGGAGTGTAGCGGAGAGAGAGCGTATTGACAGGCCGCCACGGGGAGGGATAAATGATTCAGACGCCCGCTCCTCTGGCGGGCCTTTGTAGCTCTCGTCACCTCGCTGAAGTCTGGTGGCAGAGAAAGGGCCGGGTTTAGCAGCATTTACCCGTCAACCCAGCACAGCTCCACCACTTGGATTGATAGATATTTCATGGGAGGGGCGGGGGGGGGGGGGGGGGGGGGTCTGAATGCTCGCGGTGGCGTGAATAATTACGAGGCGAGACGGCGCTGAGAGAAGATTTGTCAGATTGGTTAGAAGTGAAAAGAGTGGGAAAAGCTTGAAGTTCAGCCTTTGAAATTGAAAAGCCGTGGATTTGAATTGATGCGATAACAGCTTCGGAATTCGATCGTTTGGTCGTAATCTTCATCAGAAGAAGTGCTCAGGAGAGCATAGACCTCAACCAAGCGGCTTGGTAGAAGTAGTCGTGGCTTGGAGGGAGCCAATCGGCTGCTCTGAGCTGAGTCCAACGACACCCCACATATCCTTCTCTCCAGCTATTGGCACGCCCACTGCCATGCCCCCTTTTTGATCTCGGTCTACAAGCAACCTGCACGACAAATTGGTGGAAATACCTGCTCAACTGTCAGAGATTTCACTCATACAACATAAGCTCTGTACTGGTGGTAATTGAAGTGCTGGAGTATAGAAGGTCTTCATGTTTTCGGCCTCTAGGAGTTCTGCAAGGTTTTCGTCTGAGAAAGGTCTGAGCGCCCCGTACAGAGGTCCACCAGGACTGGTTGTTTTGAAACAGCGAAAAACGCTTTCACCTGTTGTCGCCGGAGGTTTAAAGGGTACGGAACACGGCACATATCTGTTTTCACAGATACTAACTATTGAAATTTCAAAAAAAATGTAAGCATACAATTTGGGTTTTCAAACATGTTGATAAGTATGTTATGCCTCTGGCCTTGATCTCCCCTTTTGGTTGATTTTATACCAACATGATTCAAAATTCAAAGGATACAAATCCAAAGCTTTTATCTAAAGAATTTCATAGCAAATGATAAATGGACAACTTCTGCAAATAATAAAGGGGTTATATATTATACATTATACACTATATTCCACTGTTGCCATCAAAGTGTGTTTTATTTCATTATAATGGACTTCTCAGTTCCTGCTCCAATAAGACACCCCACAAAAGTAAACAGCATTGTTTCGCCGTCTGTTCCTGGAAGCCATACACCTCATCAATTCTTACGGTGTCTGTCTATAAAAGTTGGATTTTGTACATACAAAAAGAAAAACTGAAAGAAACAACAGAAGAACCACATTTTATGATTCATCTACAGGCACCTTGCCCAAGATAGCCTCGCTCGTCACTCTTGACATAACCCATCGAGATTCATTACCTACCGAGATTCATAACCTATATCACCCGCTGTCTCCTGCTGTGTCACCTTGTCGCACACCCCCCGCACCCCTCCCTTCGTAGAAGTAGCCGGTGGCATTCAGTCTCCCTCAGGTCCCCATAGCGACAGTGGCACAAGGAGCCTGATGGAGGACACACAGCCAGGAAGAAGCTGTAATGGAGGGGCCTCTAATGTGGAGGAAATTGAATGATTAATAATTCAATAGCAGCGGGTCATGAATCAGACGGGCATTCTTTTTTTTGGTGCCCCGGTACTTTTTCCCTGTTCTCTCGGACCTCTTCTTTGCTAGCCGTTGCCGCTGACCTTACTGTGGAGGGCATGCTGAAGATCTTTTTATCCTCCCTAGAAAAGGTGGAATTGATGGGGGAAGATGTTTGGTCAATAAAGTTCAGCTATATCACCTTAATGTGTTTAGATGTATAGATATTATATATATATATTTCAGCCATAACACCATAGGGAAATATATCTATAATATATGTATGTATTTCGCAATGGTGGTATCGCATATTTATATATATATAAATGAAATGGCATTTATTGGCTTATTAAATGCGCTGTGCATACCTGCATGTGTACATACGTGCACAAACACGTGTGCATACGTGCACACGTACATGCGGCGTGTGTGCTTGCATGTCCTACTGCCACCTGCACCCTTTCCCCTCGCTACATTCACCTCCCCACTCCATCAATAGCCTGCCGCGGGGGGGGGGGGGGGGGGGGCCTCCATAACTCAGCTCAGTCAGAAGAACACGCCCATGTCATAGCCATGTCGTATATCTGTTTCCCCTGGGAGGGGGTGCAGGTTTATTTATCACAGGTCCTTAACAGCACCCCCCCCCACCCCCCCCCACACACCCTCACATTACCCCCTCCCGGGTCATTGATGTATGTTCTCTGCGTGTGTTTTCCCTCTTTCTCTCTCCTTTTACTAAATCGTAATATTTGACCTCTTTTCGATCAACTCTCGCAGACGCTTTTCTTACCTTCTTACCTTTAATTTCCCTTTCACTCCTTTTCTACTTTCTTTGATCCTTGTTTTCCTTTGATCTAAATTCTTTGAGTGTGTATGTTCAAATCTTTGCATTAACCATAATGCCGGACGCACCTCCACATACCTTTACAAATGTATTGTGCAAGTATGTGTTTTAGAATGTGTGTGTGTGTGTGTGTGTGTGTGTGTGTGTGTGTGTGTGTGTGTGTGTGTGTGTGTGTGTGTGTGTGTGTGTGTGTGTGTGTGTGTGTGTGTGTGTGTGTGTGTGTGTGTGTGTGTGTGTGTGTGTGTGCCTGTGTTTGTGTGATATATGTCCTGCTGTAATGGTAAATCTTCTCCACATTCATAATCCCCATGGTCCTCAGCTCCTCTTTGCTATCCTGCTGTTTCTAATGTATGTGTCTCTCTCTCTCTCTCTCTCTCTCTCTCTCTCTCTCTCTCTCTCTCTCTCTCTCTCTCTCTCTCTCTCTCTGTCTTTCTGTCTCTCTGTCTCTCTCTTTCTCTCCCTAGATGCTGGCTGAGGTTGGACACATACTTTATCTGGAGTTTTATAGGCCCTGCCACCCTCATCATTATGGTGAGAACTCAAATGCACACACACACACACACACACACACACACACACACACACACACACACACACACACACACACACACACACACACACACACACACACACACACACACACACACACACACACACACACACACACACACACACACACACACATACACACACACACACACACATACACAGTCGCTAGAAATAATACCACATGTGCAGAAAAGACTTGGGTCACACGGGCGTCCGCGAGCGATGGTTTACGATAAGTTGAAAGTTAATCTCCTTAAAGGTTTGGCCGAGAGCTACGTTTTTTAGAAGCCGGGGCGTACGTTTAGGTGTCAATTTCATAATTCCTATTCATGGATTAACTGTAAAACGTACCTCTCACACATCCAAGCCTAGCCCAAGCCCTATGTGAAACCCTGTGGTTGGAAGTATGTCCGAGTGCTAAACCTTAGACGTCTATATTTATCCCTCCTTCCTGAAATATCTTTTTGATTTTCTTTGCGAATGAATCATAAAAAAGGCTCTAAGGGCGATGTCTAAAATCGTTTCCTTCCTGGTCTGTAAAAAGTCCTAGCTCCACTATGGGGGCTCAAGGTGAAAGACTACTCTTGTTGGTCAGAGTGAGTTGGTTGCAATTCAATGGGCCAGATACAGTACAGGTATATCATGCTTTTAGGAATAGGGAATTTATTTGTGCACTTCTTTTTTTGGTCTATAAATGCAAGTGCGATTACTGTGGTTTTGTTCAAGTTTGCTGTCGATAATGATACAGTATTGTAGATATGTAGCATTCCTCCATTGTCCATCAGTGTCAGTAAGTTCACCTACACCCGCAAATGAACACAGAAGAACCATTAGCACATAAAATGTTGCTTAGAAACTGCTTAAAATGTCAGAAAAGCAAGGGTTGAGGTGTTCATAAATATTGATAAAATAACAAGTGTTCTTGAATGTTCATAAAGAAGTCCGCACCCAGACCAAGTTAACAACATTGTTGAAAAAAACAAAACAAGAAGAAGGCCGTTTAAAAGCTCCTTAGAATGGTCGGTGCCCTTGCCTTCTGCGGACCGTGTGAGTCCAAAGAAGAAGTTGGAGGAAGTGGAGTGCCCTGGCACAACCTCCACAACTGTTTACCGCTATAAATACCCCTGTGGTTCTGTTTAATATCCGGCCCTCACTATTATCATCATCATTATCGTTCTACGGTCGTTCCCCCATACGGCGCTCAGCACAAGAGCCACCAAGGAGATTCTCCACGCAGGAAGATTCTGATTCTAGTGCACTGTTGCACTATTTATAATGAGCTGGATGGAGGGAGAGAGAGAGAGAGCGAGAGAGAGGGAGAGAAAGAGAGAGAGAGAGGGAGGAAATAAGGATGGATAGAGAGAGAGGGAAGAGATGATTAGATAGTTCATATAAAAGGTCCAGTCGATAGTGCATATATAGATAGATATATAGATAGATAGGTTAATAGACAGACATATAGATTGATGGTTGACAGATGTATGGATTCTGTTGATGAAAAGACACACCCACATATCCAAACCTGCCTGGATCCCATGCAGTTGAAAGACCCTAGCCCAGTTAGAGCGGTGTCGTCCAGGGGAAGGAGCAGGTGACGGTGGAGGAGGAAGGCAGAACGTCTATCAGGCTGATTTAACTTGCTGCAGGCTCTGTCGCTGCCACTGCAAGATGTCAACTCATCATGCATCGTCACTCGGCTCACTGTTGCCTGAAAGGCAGCCTGAAGCACGTCACACACACACACACACACACACACACACACACACACACACACACACACACACACACACACACACACACACACACACACACACACACACACACACACACACACACACACACACACACAAACACACACACACCCCACCTGGCAGACAGTAAGATGTGTAGAAAGACAGCTGCTGGAGAAAGACAGACAGAGCGAGAGAGTGTGTGTGTGTACGGAGGCATGAGGGGACGCGTTGCCAATTAGGTGAATGCCAGCACACACCAGCGATGCTCCGTGCATATTATGGAAATGTCATGCGGGCTGTCTCTAATCTAACTAGGGCTGGGAGTGAGGTGGTGGTGCTGGTGGGGACGGGGGGGTCGGGGTGGGGTGTGTGCAGGTACGCGACGGCTACTGCCCTCCCGAGACCGCTCAAGAACAACGTAGCCCGAGAGATACATGGTCCCTTACTGGCGGGCCGGGTCTGGCCCAGCAGTCATTAAACGGGATGCTAAGATGCTGTTTTCCACAGCTTTAGTTGGCCAATGGCGGACTAGTTGGCCTGTGTGTGCGTGTGAGAATGGGTCCCCCGTCGCCGGGCTTATCCTTAATGGATGTAATGGCCGGGATGTTCTCCTCGGCGCTCCAGCTATTCCCCACCAATGAAAGGCAATGTGGAGCAGTGATATTCTGTTCCCCGGCCAATTACAGCTCAGGGGGACAATGGAGTGATAGCCACAGTGTTGTGCAGCAATGTTCTGGTGACTCACTATATAATTACAGATG
>NC_079414.1:6823504-6838504 GCF_026213295.1 Gadus chalcogrammus | reverse complement strand
GACAACATTTCGTTGGATAAAGCCACAAAAAGGCATATTTAATTACAGAACATAAAAGTCTCTCCAAAACACAAATAACGTAAACCTCGGGAGGAATCAGCGGTCCCCCTTCTTCGTGGGTGGAAACCCGTCACCCACGAGGACCGGTCTCTCCTTGCAGGAGCTCCAAGGCTGGGAGAGCCCCGAATGAGTGGAGAAGCAGGCTATTTAAGCCCTGCTTCTCCACTTGTTCCTCAGGTGCTCCCAATATCCTTAATTGGCCTGGGCCGGGTTGCCACACTCCTCCACCCTTTGCTGAAGCCTCGGGTGGCCTTTCGGAGGTGGCAGCGGTCCGGCGCGCAGCATGGCTGCTTCTGCTGCCGGCGTGGCTCGTCTCGCGGCCTAGTCTCCCGCAGTCTCGTCTCCCGCGACCTCGTCTCCCGCGACCTCGTCTCCCACGGCCTCGTCTCCCGCGGCCTCGTCTCCCGCAGCCTCGTCTCGGGCTGCGTCGTCTCTGGCGGCGTCGTCTCTGGCGGCGTGTCGTCTCTGGCGGCGTCGTCTCTGGCGGCGTCGTCTCTGTTGCGTCGACTCCGGCTGCGTCGGCCCCGGCTGCGTCGGCTCCGGTTTGGGGGTGGCTTGAGGTGGGCGCTCCCACCCAAAATGGCCCGTAGCTCGGTCGAGTTGCCCGCATCCTCCACCATATGTGGCAACCCGCCACGCTGAGCGCACCAACTCCTCCCAAACAGGACAACATTTCGTTGGATAAAGCCACAAAAAGGCATATTTAATTACAGAACATAAAAGTCTCTCCAAAACACAAATAACGTAAACCTCGGGAGGAATCAGCGGTCCCCCTTCTTCGTGGGTGGAAACCCGTCACCCACGAGGACCGGTCTCTCCTTGCAGGAGCTCCAAGGCTGGGAGAGCCCCGAATGAGTGGAGAAGCAGGCTATTTAAGCCCTGCTTCTCCACTTGTTCCTCAGGTGCTCCCAATATCCTTAATTGGCCTGGGCCGGGTTGCCACAGTGTGTGTGCGTGCGTGCGTGTGTGTAGGAGGTGGCGAAGCTGTGTGTGTATGTACACACATGAATATGTGTCTGTGCACCCCTGTTTGTGTTGATGGGTGGGTGGGTGAGTGTGTGTTTGTGTGTAAGCACATGCATGTGTATGTTGGGGTGTGTATGTGTGCATTTATGTGTGTGTGTGTTTGTGTGTGTTTGTTTGTGTTTATGTGTGTGTGTGTGTGTGTGTGTGTGTGTGTGTGTGTGTGTGTGTGTGTGTGTGTGTGTGTGTGTGTGTGTGTGTGTGTGTGGCGCTTCAGGCATGTAATGCATGTGAGGATGGAAGGCGGCACTGGGGTATGTGTGTACGTATGTGACAGCTCGCCGGATCACGTAACCAGGGGGATGTCCGCAGAAGAGCAGCGGAGGTTGATTTTGGCTGGGGGGCCCCGGTGCCTTTCCTTACAAGATTCATACAGCGACTCTGGACGCAGCTGTTCAAACAGAGCATGTAGCAGGCAGCGGCTGCCATTCCAACACGCTTGTTAAAAAGCAATTACGGGCCCTATTTGTTCTAACTTGATTGGGCTCTCAATGCAGATGTGTGTGTGTGTACAACTGCATCACCCATTTACCCGTGGAGCTGCCTTTTCTCCATCTCCAACGGATATGTTTATGCCAAAGGAAGTATGTTAGCGCAAAGGTGGAAGGGAAGTGTTCTCACATGGACTCAGAATGTCAATACGCGATGTATTGCTACCACATGGCAGAGGGGCGAGATGAGCACAGACACTTATACCCTGTGTGTGGAAATATCCTTGGAAAAATAACTGTCTATTGACCACAGAATTAAGTAATTCCCATTTATTTTCGAAGGCCTTGTATTTTCTGAAAATCTTCCGGTTGCACTCACAGATGTACTATTCGGCCGAGAATGATAATGAAAAGCCTTGGGTTGAGTAGAAACCACGCCACAGTCAGAACGCGTCACCAACGATGGCGTGCTGCGAGACCCTTTGGTCGCTTACTCACCGCTCCTCCGGCGTTCTCTGCTCTGCAGGTACGGAAGGAGTACGGCAAGTGTCTGCGGACTCACTGCTGCAGTGGCAAGAGCGTGGAGACCTCCATCTCCTCCTCCAGTAAGACCACCACCTCCAGGACCCCCGGCCGCTACTCCACTGGCTCTCAGGTGAGCTTACCTGCCTGCACACCTGGACGCTACAGCACAGCCGACTCTCAGGTGAGGACCAGCACTGCATCCCCCCCCCCCCCCCCCCCCCCGACCACTCATGGGCTAGGCTGGCAACGCTTCACTTTCAACTGACCTCATAGCGCCTCGCCCTGCAGAACCCAAAGCCAACACGGCCCTTTAGAACCGCTTAAAGGAAAAAACATCCCTTGCGTCTTGATTTAGCCGAGTGATACGGCCCCTATATGGATCAGCTCTAAACAATGACACGTGAACCACATTGCAGATGGAACAAAATGGTTTATTTATAAAGGGATGCATCTTTACCAGTGGCGATTTCTCTAAGACTGCAAGGGAAGCTCAGCTTCCCCTAAAATTTCGAACATTAAATTGTCAAATATGTATTGTTGTGTTAACATTTCATTGACTACAAATTCGTTAAAATACGTTCATGTCGAAGACGAGTTCGATAAGAATCCTATCCAAGACTGACTCGATTTTGTTAACTTCTCATACATTCCCGTAATGTCAATGCATTAGACCGTAGAAGCCGAGCGTCCATTCACTTCAATGAGACTGCATGGAACAGTTTTTTTCATTGCCTCGAAACTCGACGGTCATTGGATAAATGCCCAGATTTGTCCCGCCCCCGGACGCTCAGCGTCTCTGGGGGTGGATGGAGCAGTGGGCTGGCCTGGGCTAGCCTGGACGCTGGGCTTCCGCGTTATGATTGGAGGATCAGTCGAAAGTCTGAATCACTTTTTGATTGACAGCTATTTTGAGATATACACAGTCACTTCACTATCTGAGTTCAGTCCCATCGCGGATTTTGCAAGTGAAGTCTCATGACAAACTGCAACACATTTCTTGGTATTTGCTTGGCGAAATTGCTTCCATTATTAATTTATTACACTGTGAATAAAACACATTTATTGTATTTCCTTGTTTCAGTTTAACATACTTTCCGCATTTCCTTGTTCCGAGATTAATATCGTTTCGTTAGTTCGTTCATTTATACTGTTGGCTAGGTCGGAGTGAACTAGCCAGCTAGCATTTTCTTGAAAAGGAACGGAGGGCCGAATTGAGGTATAAATAAATTGACAACTATTTTGATGTAGGCCAAAAATGAGCTTCCCCTCTTTAAAAGACCAGCAGCCGCCACTGATCTTTACCCAAACAGAACATGATCAACCGAAGGGTGAGGGGATCTGGCCCTACAGAACGAGAGGGGGAGAAACTACTGGGCCAACCGTAGGGCCCAGATAAACCTCTCGATTGAACGCATCTTTAGAGAGATGAGAGCGAAAGGCTGGGCCGTGACACCCCCCCTCTCCCCTTAAAATGGCGCCGTAGCCGACAAACCCACCTAGGACTTTAAGCTAACCATTGAGCCAATAGCATAAGAGTTCATCATAACAAAATATAAACATCAGAACCCCGCTGTTACCGGTACAGCCTGGAAATGCTTTCAAGCTGGATAAGCTGAGCTGAGGTTCAGGTAACATAGAAAAGATAACAAAGGTCACCCTAATATGGAGTGCTTTGTGCAGGAGAGTGAAAGCCTGGGCAGCGACATAGCCCCCCGCCCGACGGGAAGAAAGTCTCAACTAGGAGTTGGCAAGGAAGCTGTTTATAAAACTGTAAAGTGGGGGACTAGCTTGGTGTTCCCTTGTCTCAAATGTCCTCTTTGGGAGTTGGATGTATGTTCTCATGCCTCAGTTGAAAGTGAAGCTGCCTCAACCCCCTGCTCAAGCCCCCATACATTCATGATTTACTATGATGACATCATCTGATTCTTTCAATAGAAGCGACCAATCGAATAAAGCGCCAACATTGACAAGCCACTCCTCCTCCTCCTCTCTATTTCTTCTGCTGGTCCCGCCCTTTTTTATCCTCTACGAATTCACCTGCACTATTCTGCCCTCTTTCTGCACACCTCCTGTTTAATTTGGCTTTCCTCATCTCCCCCCTCCTCCCCCACCGTTTCCTACCTCATTCCTTACCTTGCTTCCTTCCTTTCCTTTTTTTTACCTTCCTTCCGTTCCTTTGTTGTCATTCTCCCTACCACACCACTTCGTCTTTTTTCTCTCCTTCCCCTTCTCTCCTCTCTCCCTCCTTTTTCTTTCATCCCATCTCTCTCCCCTTCCCTCTCCCCCTCTCTCTCTCCCTGCCTGTTGCTCCTCCACTCCCCCCCTTCCCCCTCTGCTCCCCTCTCTCTCCATCCCTGCATGTTGCTCATCCCCTCCCCCCTCTCCCCCCTCTCCTCCCCCTCTCACCTCTCTCTCCATCCCTGCCTGTTGCTCCTCCACTCACAGAGTCGTATCAGGCGGATGTGGAACGACACGGTGAGGAAGCAGGAGTCCTCCTTCATCACCGGAGACATCAACAGCTCGGCCACGCTCAACAGAGGTAACCCGGGGTTACCGCCACGCTGCTCACCCGCTTGTCAACCAATTGGGTTGCTGTGTTAGACCGCACACCACACGATCGCACCTGGCCACACCTCAATCGTCGTCAGTCTGAGCCTCTGGGAGGGTTATTAGTGGTTTAGGCGTAGTATTTTTAGGACAGTTACCAGGAGGATATGATGCAAATAATTGTGGGGCTTTTTTTGCACATGCCTTCAAAACACATCTACCGGGAGGTGTTTGTGTCTGTCGGTGGGTGGGGGGGAGTGATAAAGGAGCTTTTGTCACAATGAAACGTCAGGCAGTGTTTGGTCTTTAAAACACTTAATCTGGGACAAACTGCAGGGAGCTTTCATCAATTCCTGTTTGGCACCATGGTTCCTGTTCTCTTCCAGCACGTCCCAGAGAAACAGGCTGTTTCAGTTTAGGACTTCAGAGTTGAACAATTTCCCTGGATTCCTGCTCCACTATTTGTAATGTCACTCTGGATTAAGTTGTATAGTCTACTTTTGACTCCATCTGTCGGCGCACACTCAGTTTGTTTATGGCAATCAAGGCGGGATAGCTAAACATGGACTGACGTCTCACGTATTTCAATTCTCCAAAAGGACCAAGAATGTAGGGCAGTCGTGGCCGAATCTTAACACATCATCTTGTTAGCACTATCCCTAAACAAGCTAATAGCGCCAGCGAATACCGGTAGTTTAATCCTGTTCTCTCCCTCTTCTCCTTTATGCTAACAGGTCATTGTGCGGGACGGCTTGAGCTATTCAGTGTTAGCCATCCAAATTTAAGTAACATTTGACATTGACAACAATTAATTTAATGTAACTACAGAAGAGTGTCACGAGGACGTGGAACAATAAACGTTGAGAGACGCCATGAGCCGATTTCCGACACACACGCACATCCCCACGTTCACATCTCTCTCTCTCACCGACGCAGCGAACACAGTCCGAAGCCGCATGTACCGTTCCTTTGGTGTGGGTGACACGGTGCGACGCTTTAATTGACATCGACGCACTCACACACACGCACATGCACGCACACACACACGTGCACACACTGCGCCATCCCCTCGGACTCCAAATCGGGGTGTGTCCCTGGCTTGCTTTAGGGAAGCTAATAAGCTGTTAGCATGACAGATTGATGCTAACAGAGGCACGCTGTGTGTCGATGCCTGAATTATCACACACTTAGTGAGGCGTGCCCCCCCCCCCCCCCCCCCACCCTCACCCACCGCCTTACTTCTCTCACGTTGTATTGTGCCGTGATATTGCAGCAAGGCAAGCCATCAGACTTGGCTGATATAATTGGAGCGAACAAATGACATGAAATGGATTGGAGGCTGTTTTATTAGTCTGGGGAGGGAGAGAAAATAAAATACTAATATTTTTGGTGAAAACTATTTTACTAGCATATCTTTGCTGCAAACCTGGGTGTCTGGGTTGCAAAATTATAAAATACATCACACACACATACCTTGGTGGGCTTCAGTCTTTCAGTCTTATCCTCACCGCCCGCGCATAGAGTAAGCAGCGCCAGATAAATGTAAAGTCCTGTAGAAAGCATTTGGGGATTAGTGATGGGGTTAGTCAAGGAGGACTAGGCTCCACAAGTACTGACAGAGTGCACCCATGGTCTCTTACCTTGGCTTGTGTGTAGCCTGTTTCACCATAAACCAGCTTTTAGTCGCGCATGTCTGCTCAAACACGCTCCACTGCTCACTATCTCTATTCTCACCATTCTCTCCTTCTGCCCCTCTCTCTCTCTCTCTCTCTCTCTCTCTCTCTCTCTCTCTCTCTCTCTCTCTCTCTCTCTCTCTCTCTCTCTCTCTCTCTATCGTGCTCTGCCGCTCTCTCCCTCATCTTCTCCTGATTAAGTGTGGTTCCATTAAGAGTCTACTTTTCACTGGCCTCTCAATTTGGACTGTGTTGGCTTGGTTGATTTACATGTCCCCTCTCTCTTTCTCTCTCTTCCTTCCACACACTCTCTCTCTCTCTCTCTCTCTCTCTCTCTCTCTCTCTCTCTCTCTCTCTCTCTCTCTCTCTCTCTCTCTCTTTCTCTCTCTCTCTCTCTTTGTCTCTCTCTCTCTCTCTTACTTACCTCCACACTTTCTATCTATCTCACCTACCTACTTGGATTTGGCTGGTCTACTCTTTCTCTCTCTCTCTCTCTCTCTCTCTCTCTCTCTCTCTCTCTCTCTCTCTCTCTCTCTCTCTCTCTCTCTCTCTCTCTCTCTCTCTCTCTCTCTCTCTCTCTCTCTCTCTCTCTCTCTTTGTATCTCTCTCTTTGTATCTCTATCTCTCTCTCTCTCTCTTTGTATCTCTCTCTCTCTTTGTATCTCTCTCTCTCTCTGTATCTCTCTCTCTCTATCTCCCTGTCTCTCTCTCTCTCCCTCTCGCTCTCTCTCTCTTTTTCTCTCTCTCTCTCTCTCTCTCTCTCTCTCTCTCTCTCTCTCTCTCTCTCTCTCTCTCTCTCTCTCTTTGTATCTCTCTCTCTCTCTCTCTCTCTCTCTCTCTCTCTCTCTCTCTCTCTCTCTCTCTCTCTCTCCCTCTCCCTCTCCCTCTCTCTCTCTCTTTGTATCTCTCTCTCTCTCTCTCTCTCTCTCTCTCTCTCTCTCTCTCTCTCTCTCTCTCTCTCTCTCTCTCTCTCTCTCTCTCCCTCCCTCCCTCCCTCCCTCTCTCTCTGTATCTGCCTGCACCAGGGGCCATGGCTAATCATCTTATAACTAATGCTCTCCTTCGTTCCCATGGCACTAACCATCCTTATAACACTCTCCTGGGGGACTCTGCAGTGTATAACCACCCGGCTGTGGGCATGTACAACACTCAAGGTGTGCTCAACATTCCTACTATACCTCTCTTTTTTTGTTGTTTTTTTGTTTTGAATTAATTTTTTATTGTATGTATTTATTGGTAAATAGAAATCACAAGATCTTCTACATCATGGATGGGATGGGACTTGCTTTTTATTTATATTGGTTTAATTGCGTGTCTGTTTATTTTTATCTGTATTCATACTTTTTCCTTCTGAATGCCAGTTTCATACGCACCTATGTGTAGAAACATATCCCATCCTCGTTTTGATTCCAGATGTTTTCTTCAGGGATGTATTAATTTCATATACATTTTAAAACTGAACTTGTTTTGCATGCCAGTCGCAAGTGATTATTTGTTTTCATGGCTCCCTGCTGACGCGATCAACGGCCGGTTTTTAGTGTGTTTCAATGCCTGTAGCAGGCCTGGGATCCTGCTGGGTGATTTATCCCCAGCGGTGACCACGTTCACATGCAGATCCACCACGTGGATGTAATTAACGGCCTGAGAGTTGCAAGGTCTCCGTTTGCGTCTAGCTGGGGAGCCATGAGACGCTTGCTTGACTGCTTTATGTTCCGCGCACGTGGACACATTTATTCTTTTCCCTGCGTACCATTTGCGATCTGCTTCTTTGGCATGCGTATGCATGCAGGATATGTTTTAAGAGAGGATGTTAAAGAGGGTGCATGTTTTGTTGTTTTTAGTCGTTATTAATGTCTCTTTAAACTCACCATGTTATGATGGACGGCTATGCGTTACCCGTATAAGAACGACACAATGTTCCTGTACGCTGTGTCTTTATAAATCCAATAATCCTGTGTGTGTAGCAGTGGTTGAAATGTGTTTCATGATGTGTCTGTTTTGTGTGTCCCTTTTTTCTCTGTTCTCCGTCACGCCGGGCCTGTAGCACCGTACCGAGACACAAGTACGGACTGAGCTAATATTATTAATACTTACTTTTAGAATGACTTTTACAATGACTTGAGTTGCCTCTGACACCTGAGCTCTTTGCCAGAGAGCATGTCAAACCAATCCAAAAGGAGAAACTCGCCTTTGTTTGGCCGCCTGCCACGGCCAACCAGAAACTGGCTATTCATTAGTGAAGTTATATCTTTAAATACCTTAAGTTACGTTTATGCCATTGTCAGGCTGCCACTGTCATTTCCTGAAAAATAAGCTTATTATTTAAATGAACTCTATTGACATTGCAAATTAACTAAAATACAGTGGATACACAATTTTAACATATTGTCAAAAGGGGTTGAATTTAGCTAATTACCTTTGTGTGATTAACACTTCTCTCTGTCACTATTTGTGAATATCTCTATTTGTGAATTCATCACTTTGTCTTTGGTGTCAGCGGCAAATTAGAAAATTAAGTATTTCTTCTGTTTTAATTAAATGCAGGATGCATAAAGCATGAGTAACAACTTTGCCATCCTCTACCCAAAAACTGTTCTCCCTCGTAAACATTCATTAGTGGTTTTGTGAGATATCTCAAACTGCGTTCACGGTGTCCATCACTAACCGCCTCTCCCATGCGCCCCTCCTAGAGAGTGTGCTGAACAACGTGAGGGACTCGAGCGTCATGGATACGCTGCCTCTCAACGGTCACCATGCCAACAACTACAGCATGGCCAGCAGTGAGTACCTGAGCGACTGCGTCCAGATCCTGGACCGCAGCGGAGGCTACGGTACCCACGGCAACCACAAGGAGACCACCCTGGAGAAGAAGATACTGAAGGAGCTGACCTCCAACTACATCCCATCCTACTTGAACAACCACGAGCGCTCCACCACCGAGCGCAGTCACAACCTCATGAACAAGCTGGTCAACAGCAGCCTGGCCAACGGAGGTTAGTGTCTGGAAACGTCACTCATCTTAACAACAAAGGGCTGATAACGTTATGACAACTAATAACGTTTATTGCTAATGACATGACCAATGCTAATGTTATGGCCGCTAATGTTAGGACCGTTAATGTTAGGTGTTTGTGACATTTGGTACGCCTGGTAACATCAGGGCCGCATATGTTAGGATCGTTAATGTTATGGCCGCTAATGTTAGGTGTTTGTGACATTTGGTACACCTGGTAATATTTGGGTGTTTAATGTTAGGACCCTTAATGTCACAACCACACCTTTATATACTGAAGATAGATATCTGATATCTACGCCTAGATATCAGAGATAGCTTACACCCATGATGAAATTCGGGATTATGATGAACAAAAACACGGATAAACAGAATTTAAACTAGGTATTTATGTTGTATAGAAATCCCCTTGGTCAAACTAGGCACAAAGCTCAAGGCCAAAATAATAATAAGCATAAAATCCATAGTGCTCCTCTTATTATTTCAATTCATGAGATTTAGTCTTACACAAAAATACATTGCAAAAACACCCGTCTGGAAAACAGGATACAAAGGGGAGGTAAACCAAATAGGCTGCTTACCCTTGCAAAACACTTAAACTCTACTACACTACACTTTAACTTAAACTAAGACCTGGCAGTATCTCAGGCCAGCTGATACAGTGCAGCCTTCAGCCCTTGCTTTGCATCACTGGCCATCAAATCCACCCTGCTCCGTCGCATGTGGGCATGGTTGCAGCTTCCCTGCATGTCCCCCCTGCCCCCGTCCTTCAGACCCTGCTGACCTGAGTGTGTGTGTGTGTGTGTGTGTGTGTGTGTGTGTGTGTGTGTGTGTGTGTGTGTGTGTGTGTGTGTGTGTGTGTGTGTGTGTGTGTGTGTGTGTGTGTGTGTGTGTGTGTCCCAGGAGGCATGGTGGGCGGCGGCAGTAGCAGCAGCAGTGGCAGCAGCAGCAGTAGCGGCGGCAGCGGCGGCATGTGCAGCAGTAAGGAGGACGGCGGGCCGATGGCGCTGGACGACCCGGCCGCCTTCCCCCACGACGAGGCCCTGGGCCTGGAGATCATCCGGGAGGAGTCCAACGCCCCGCTGCTGCCCCCGCGGCCCCCGCCCCCGGACAGCCACCCGCCGCCGCCGCCGCCCCCGCACAGCTTCGCCCGGCCCCGCCGCATCCCCCAGGAGACGGGCGAGAGCTTCTTCCCCCTGCTGCCCAACGAGCACACCGAGGAGCACGCCCACTCGCCCGGCCACAGAGACTCGCTGTACACCAGCATGCCCGTGCTCACGGAGCTGCCCGACGCGCCCGCCAACGGCCTGACGGACGGCGAGGAGGAGGCCAGCTCGGGGGAGCTGCAGCCCTGCAAGAGCGCCACGGCCCCCGAGCTGGACGACGTCTACTACAAGAGCATGCCCAACCTAGGCTCCCGCAACCACCTGCACGAGCTGCAGAGCTACTACCACATGGGCCGCGGCGGCAGTGACCGCTACATGGTGCCCGCCAACAAGGAGGATTCGGATTCGTCACCGGAGGAGCCCCCCGTGGACCCCGCGCACCTGGTCACCAGTCTATAGAGCCCGTCAGGAGACTGCTATCCCTCCTCCTACCCCCGTTCCCCCTCCCCTCATCACCCCCCCTCCCCCCCCCCCCACAACCCCACCCCCGCAGTCCCGTACCCCATCCCTGGCCCCGGCCCCCACTCTCCCCCCCCCCGCTCCCAGACCTCCGGTGACCTTGGGCTTGTGTTTTCGGGGGATGGACCCGGTCTGGCCAAGCGGACTGGGTCTGGACCTACTGTGTGTGTATTTCTCCTGGGTTCCTGATGCGGTGGACGGGACAGTGCAGGACGGAGCGAGGAGGGCCCCCGCAGTCAGACCCCAAGAGGTCGTTGCTCCTGACTGGGTAGTTTGGAGAGAAATGTGTGAAAACCTCCCTTCAAACCGGCCGTGAGAAAAGACACATCAGGGGGAGGGATCTGTAATTTTAAAACCCTCACTTGTTACTTTAACATTGGAACCGTGGCTTTGAGCGTACCGTCAGCGGTCTGAACATGAACTTCTAGTAGACCACAGATCATAGTGTCCACTCCTTCTTCTTCTTCTACTACTACTACTACTACTACTACAGGCAAACGGCCCCAGGCTCAACGTGTCTACGTTCTCCCTCCGTCAGATGAAATGTCACTGGGATGATGTCACTTCCTTTCCAAAGGGTGCAACCTAAGACTGAACACTGAACTGGCCCCAGAGAGGCAGCCCACCCCACTATGTGCGAATCAAGTGGAGTATGTATGATATTTCTTCTCGAACACTCATCCTACAAAGTCTTTTGTTTGACAACCGAACTAAACCCATATCAAACACCGATGTTCTAGACTCTGTACCCGTTTGTCTCTGCGGACCTGGGCTGGTGTCTGGGCCACTGTTACATTCCTGCAATGTAGTAACTGCGGCCACTGTGTATTTTACTGAACCCCTCGGCCGAAGATCATGTGACAATGGACCCTAGTAAAAAAGATAAAATACAAAGCTGTTTATGTTTCTTCTTTCTTCTGTAACGTTTTTTCAATTATCAAAGGATTATGAGATAATCACAATTTCTATGTATTGTACAGAATACGGATACAGATATTGCATATGACCAAGTCATGTTTTTGCTTTGTTCTCTTTTATTTTGTTTGTTTTTAACTCTGGGTGAGGAATTTGTTTTGCAGAAGAGATTTGATATGTCCAATGTTCGATTGTTCACAACAAGTCCATAGAACGAGCAAAGGAGCTCTCCATTGTGTTCTTATTTCTACGATACGCAGACAGAAAGCACCACTTAAAACACATGTATACCTTATACTTATTTTGTTTAGTTCCTTTTAATAGCGACACCACTTTCACTTTATATTTTTTTTAAGTCAATTGAGAATAAATATGTTTTTGCCACTCTTTAGATTACAAACTACAGGGAAGATAATGAAGGGGGTGCATTTTGGGTTTTAAACAGGAATACTCTGTGAGAAAACACACAGTTACCATGGAAATGTCGCTTTTGGCTTTCCAGGTAGAGGAAATTTAATTGCCGGCTGAATATAGCACCTCCACCGTTTGAGGATCCACACAGCGACACTGACTAGGGTCTACGTGGAGCCAGAGCACAAGATAAAGGAAGAGCTAAACAAAGTGGAGAACCCTGTAAAAAGAAGCTGGGATATATGTATCATATCTATTATGGCAAATATTCTTCCAAAGGATGAGACTCCACCCAGCCGGGGCGGGCGGAGGTCTTGTTGAACAGCGCCTCCGGCTGATAATGATGACACGAAGAGTTAGACGCGTCGTTCTGGCAGAGATAAGAGAGGGACGTTATTTCAGGAGGGTAGGTTCTCGACTGTCAAATACCCTGATTACACCGTGCGTGGGTTTGTGTGTGGGAGTGTTGGTGTGTGTGTATGTATGTATGAGTGTGTTGAAGGTTTGAAAAATGTGTGCACAGCAGCACTGTCTAATATGGAAAGCCAATGTTTACTTATTTAGGGGGGGGGGGGGGGGGGGGGGGAACTCAAGTGTCTGAAGTGTAGCTTGCACATATATCCCACGTGGCCCCTTCATGTCCTGGAGAGAGAAATGATTTATTTATGTATTTATTGGTATAAAGAGAGCAAAACAAGCTGGGAGGAATGGAGTCTGGTTTTCTAAGGACTAAGATGAAGTGACACTGAGAATAAAATATCTTTTTTTTTTCAAAAAACGTATGATCATGATTATTACAATTATTATTGACAATTATTTATTCTTTTTGTATGGGTTCCAAGTTGAATGATCTCATAACTAATATTTGTTGTAACAGTGAAAAGTTGTTTGCCAACAAATAAATTACTGACATAGGCGCGTGTTTCTCGACTTTGGACTCATTTCAAGCCTAGAGTGAAAGGAGCGGTTCTGTTTGGTCACCCACGAGGAAAATGATCCGGTGTGCATCGATGCCTACTCTTAAACGGAGGGTTATTGGTACACCGGAGCGGTCTACGTTGCTCTGCATGTCTGAGACCCCAACCATTGAAAGTCATTCAACTGTGTTGTCCATGTTCGATGAGTCGGAAACATTTTCAAAGTGTATTTATTACAGAAAATGAATTACTATTAGATTGCTTGGGGGGGGGGGTGGATTTTGTGTTAATTTAAATGTATTTTCAATGTGTGGGGAGACTATCCAATGGTCAAAAGTATCACCAGAGCAGTTGTAAGTGTAGCTCTTTTATGAGTGCCTTTTTATCATCCTGTTGGTGAGGTGCAAGCATTTCCAGCAAGTGCACTCGTACAGCAGTTCCTATTAATGATACAACACTAAGCGGTAATGCTTTAGCACATGAGAGGGGCTTGCTCTGCTCGTTTTAAAAGGAACCGTTTACATCCCAACCGGCTCCATGCAAGGTGATCCACGCAGGGGGGAGAAATCTACATATTTACTTTAGCAAGGGTTTAATTTCCCCTTACCCAGCACGGCAGAAAATACACCCTCAAACTATATTTGGGTTAACAGGAACTTCCAATGTACTTTAAATCTATAGGCCTGTTTGAAGTAAAAAAGTAAATACAGAAATTAAAACAATGCAAAATAGGTAGAAGGGCCAATGGGAAAAATGATGAATGAGTGATGAAAGGAATGAACAACCGTAGACGGCAATTCAAAAAAATACATTTATTCAACAGTTCGAACTGAATCTCTCCCGCTCTCTCCCTCCCATCCCATCGCTCCCTCTCTCTCCCTCCCTCCCTCATCCTACTCCACCATGCCTGCAAGGCGCAGGCTGATTAAACGAGCGTCGCTCTATGTGGGTCATATCTCTGCTGGAGTGTTCTGATCGGTTAGTGCTGCCTGGCTGTGTTATCTTTCCTACCCCCCTTGTTTCCCTCCTTCAAGGGACTGTTCTGTGTGTCTGTAACACAGACAGACGTCTATCTTAGTTTCGTTCTCTTTCTCTCTCTTTCTTTCTCTCTCACTCTCTGTCCCTCTCGCTCCCTCTCACTCTCTCTATCTCTCTCTCTCTCTCTCTCACTCTCTCTATCTCTCTCTCTCTCTCTCTCTCTCTCTCTCTCTCTCTCTCTCTCTCTCTCTCTCTCTCTCTCTCTCTCTCACTATCTCGCTCTCTCTCTCTCGCTCTCTCTCTTTCTGTCTCTGTCTCTCTCTCTTTCGTTCTCTCTCTCTATCTCTCTCTCTCTCTCTCTCTCTCTCTCTCGCTATCTATCTCTCTGTCTCTCTCTCTCGCTGTCTCTTTCTCTCTGTCTCTCTGTCTCTCTCTCTCTCTCTCTCTCTCTCTCTCTCTCTCTCTCTCTCTCTCTCACTCTCTGTCTCTATCTCTCTCTCTCTCTCTCTCTCTCTCTCTCTCTCTCTCTCTCTCTCTCTCTCTCTCTCTTTCTCTCTTTCTTTCTCTCTCTCTCTCTCTCTCTCTCTCTCTCTCTCTCTCTCTCTCTCTCTCTCTCTCTCTCTCTCTCTCTCTCTCTCTCTCTCTCTCTCTCTCTCTCTCTCTCTCTCTCTCTACAGACCAAAGCCAGAGACGCGTCGGACGGGGGCCGCTGGGACAAGGAATCAATGGGTTAGTGCTGTCGTTTTTATTTATTATGTATCATTGTGGTTGGCCCCCGGGGGCCCATATGAAGGAAGGCGTATGAGGCACACATAAGCAGCGGCTACAAGGAGCCTTTAATGACTGGAACGGCGGCGGCAAGCTCGTAACCTACATGTACAC
>NC_079414.1:6811004-6821004 GCF_026213295.1 Gadus chalcogrammus | reverse complement strand
AGCAACGGCAGCCCGGAGATGCTGGTTCACCGTGCAAGGGGGAACCAGCATCTCCGTGCAAGGGGAGTGGAAGCCAACGTAGCGGCGAGCCACCATTTGCAAAGGGATTCCATTGCGCCCGTTGTGGAATCGATGTCGTCTGTCTGTCACGGGGAAACTAATTGGATTCACCTCATTTAAAAACTCTCGCACTCACACTTCCCATTTGACACTGCGACCACTGAAAAAAAACGAAACAACCCAAAGTGAATTTCAATGATGAGGTAAAGTGAGGCCTTTTTTTCAATCAACAATTGATCCATGTGGTAATGCGGTGTGCCGATGCATGCACCGCACACTGCTGTCAACTCAGTGTTTAACACTCACCAACCTGTTTTTAATTATTTTCATGGCAGCAGCCTCTCTCCTGTGGAATATCGTCAGCCCGGGAGAGATGGCCATTCGCTCTCCTCGTCACTCACTCCCAGAGAGACATTGTTTACGATTTAAACATTTCACATTGACTTGCCGTTATGTTTGACGTGAGGGATGCATATTGAGAAAATGGGCCGACACACACACAAACACACCCACCCACTCACCAACCCGACCAAACACACACACACACACACACACACACACACACACACACACACACACACACACACACACACACACACACACACACACACACACACACACACATTATATACAGATAGAAAGTGAGATGGAGAGTTAATAGAGAGCAGAGGAAGCCACAACATGGTTACAAAATGTAAAAAGCTAAGAAATCAGCGTGGACAGAAACATGGATCCCCAGTTCGTTGGGAGTGCACACGTTTTTCTGTTCGATCCGACCTCTTTCACATTGTAGTGCTGTTTGGTTTTAAAATCGGTCTCTGTGCTGGTGTGCAGGTATTACAGTGAATCTTGGTTCCAGGTCCCATTCCTGTGTTAAACCACAAATCACTCCATCTCTCCCATCATCCCGAGAGGTGTTCTTCTGTAGTGCTGTGACCGTCGTGCTGGTTGACGTACCATGTGTTCACCTATCAGCAGGGGTCTTCCTGGCAGCCAGCAGGGGACACCAACACCTGAGCAGAACGGACAGGGAGACCTAATGATGATGATGTCATCCTCCCTGGGGATCTGATCGGTCAATCGGCAGCATTATTGTATGCTTTGATCCATAAGACGGAACATAATCTGCCCCGGACCAGGTGCGGTGTGCTTTCCGCGTTACCATAGCGATCTATTCAAGTTGGAAATAA
The DNA here is from genome assembly GCF_026213295.1 of Gadus chalcogrammus. NCBI lineage: Eukaryota > Metazoa > Chordata > Actinopteri > Gadiformes > Gadidae > Gadus > Gadus chalcogrammus. The sequence continues at coordinate 6,819,754 of NC_079414.1, read as the reverse complement.
GCCGTCATTATTTGGCTCTTCCTTTATTTTGCTTGCCTAATGATCAGAGCATCTGCGACCAGGGTACGGTGATTGGCAAGGATGCCATTCATGCTTGTTTGCTTTTGTCTCCTTCCAAGCACCTCGCCTCTTCTGAGCTTTTCCCTTCCCATTGTTGACTCCCCCAGGGTGACAGTTAACGTTTGTGTATTTCTCAGGTTTTGCCGGGTGGTCATGAAACATGCGCTCTTGTCTCGTTTCCTCCAGGAATTGCCATGGGCGCCGCAGTTGCTATGGCTACGTCCTGGTTTAAGATAGAACCCTTCTTGAGGTAAAATGTACACACATAGTCATAAACCATAGCAGTTCTCTCAACTTAATTCTACCGCATAACCGTACACCATATCAGTCCTCTCAGCTGAATACTACCACCTCTCTGCTTAAAATTGTACTCCCTCTTTTCTCTCTTTGTCTCTGTCTAGCTCTCTCAATCTCTGTCTCTTTGTCTCTATGTCTCTGTATCTCTGTCTCTGTCTCCCTCTCTCACTTTCTCTCTGACACACACAGGCTGTCCTAAAGGAGCATTGTGCAAAACACAAAACACCCGTGGTGAATGATGCAATGTAATATCAAGAAATTTCTCCCGTATTTGTTTATTATGCAGGAGCTCAGATGATAAATAATAGTAATAATAAAAAGGTGAATATCTCAACCCATTGCAAGTTAAACTTTGTGCAGCGACATTGTTAGCAGGGAAATGCAGCGGCTCTGGATAATACACTCCTCTATTAACCTCACTAGCGGGGTTAACCTTAACACACAAAAGGTTCACAGGCAGGCACGCCACTAATGTATGGACGTGTTTTTCTCAGGCGGAGGTAAACACAATGAAATGCATTTACCGGTGTATAATGAGTATGCCTACTTTATATGTGCAACTGTGCCATTATCGAAACACAACAGTTGTTGTGATGCAATCACAAATGCACACACACACACACACGCATGCATGCATGCACGCACACACTCCCGCATGCACACACCGAAATGCAGACACACACACACTCAGTGCTATGATCATTGGATTAGATGGCGTGGCCGGGCTACGGTGCTAACTCATCTCTGACACCTTGTTTTTAAGCTGAATATGTAGAGCAAACACCGTCAGGCGTGTATCAGTGGCGTGCCTTTGCATGCAATATTTACCTAGAGTATAGATGTTTGCATAGAAGGAGCGGGGTACAGTAGAAGTTTTACAATTAATTGAGGGGGCGGGGGCCTTCTGTGTGTGCTGGTGAGACTATGTAAATGTTAGGAGTTTACCGACTGAGCAGAAGTATCATCAAACATTTAATTTTGATTTACATTTCTCCCTGCGTGATTAACAACAACAATGGATGCCGCGAATGCAAAGACTGTAAATGAATTTCCCCAGCCCTCCAATTAACCTCAAACACCCACCTAGACGCACAGTCTACCGTCGATTTCATTATCCAGACAGCCTGTCTAAGACAAGCTCTCCCCACGCCTCAGACGGATGACGGCTCCTCGTCGAAAGAAAAGGTGTTTAGAAGTCGAGAGAGAGGCTGATTCCGATATTCCCTGTAATGAGTGCGGTGAGTTAAAAATGAAGCGTGTTGTATTTCCGCCGCTCAGGGAGTGAGGAGGACATTGGAAGCCAACAGCTACTCTAGCCTCTCCAATAAACACCACCTGCTGCTCTGCAGCCGACAGGGCCGTGCTAACAGCAGCATTCTAGAAACCATCGTTAAATGGGCCTGAGTTAGCCGGGACTGGGCGTTGAGATGGTGCTCCGCACGCGATAATCATGGTGGCTGTCGATGACCCGCCTAGCCCCCTCCCGCCCCCCGTTATCAGGAGGAACGCTTATCATGTTAGCAGCAACGCAGAGTGAGAGAGCGAGTTGAAGAGGGGTCAATCAACTGAGAGAATTAATGAGCAATGAAGTGTGTGTGCTTTTGCGTCAAACGTGCTCAATGTTACACTTACACGACAACACTTAAACCCACTGTAAAACTTTTTGTCCATGCAACAGCGTAACAACACAATGCAATGATGCACTGAACAAAACCACTCGTGGTGGATAGTGGTGGCGGTGCCTGTGTACCCACATTAGCAGTCGCCGGTGCCGGCGTGCGGCCGCTGAGTGTGGGTTTACAGGAAGCGGCCGCTGAGAAGCATATCCATCACAAGGGCTCTTCATTATCCCTCAGGTTCGCCGCAGGAGGGGCGTCTTCGCCAGAGATGAAAGCGTGGCTAAGTATTAAAAAAAGGGCCAGAGCGATGGAACGAGAGCGATGGAACGAGAGAGAGAGAGAGAGAGAGAGAGAGAGAGAGAGAGAGAGAGAGAGAAATAAAGAGATACAGAGAGAGAGAGGCCGAGAGAGAAAGATTGAGTGAGGGAGAGACCAAGAGAGATGGTCAAGAGCAGGCCGTGTGTTTTTGTGTCAAGGAATGAAGATCCCTGTTCAGTTATGTTCAAACAAAGGTTTCCATGACAACTGCATGCGCCATTAGTCCCGTTATCAAATCTCAAGGATGAAACGCCTCAATTACCATCCACAAGCACTTGCAGGCACGCTCACAAACACACAGGCACGCTGATACACAGGCAGGCGTACACACACACACACGCACACACACACACACGCACACACACACACACACACACACACACACACACACACACACACACACACACACACACACACACACACACACACACACACACACACACACACACACACACACACACACACACACACACACACGCACTCCCACACTCACTTGAGCAGGGGTATCTGATCCTTTGATTGGAGATAGATTTGTGCAGACGCTACAGCTGTACGCTAGAGCACATTGTCTCTGAGATGTCTTTTTTCTGAAATTAATCTCTCAAAGACAGGCTGGAGTTACTTAAGCTGACTTATTTGCACAAAGAGAATATGGAACATATGGAAGGGATAATGTAAAGAACGCTGTTCATTATCGGGAAAAAAGCCCCGACAGGGCGAACCAATCACCAGGGCGAAGCACACCTTGCCTCGTCCTGAAGGGGCTTATTTTACTGATAATGACCGACCACGTTCTATACATTATCCCGCTTAATACACGGCTACTTGCCAAAACGAAAAAAATAACTCTCGATGAACGATGAATTATCAAATATAATTTGCCACCGGAAGTAGTGAAGGGCCCATGCAAGTGAACGGAGCATTCCACGGCATTGAGAAGAGCCGTGAAATATGTATTGTATATATATATATATATATATACACACACAGAGGCAAGGCAAGTCTAGTGTTGGACAGAATTTGAATAAAGTAGAAAAAAATTAAAATTAGAGCTAAAAATTGAGCTGCTGAGAGAAAGTGGCAGAAAGAAAATGCTTTTTGTCCCACTTTCTATGTGCAGGCAGTAGCATCAACACAAGCAGAAACACACACATGCTGCCACACACACACACACACACACACACTCCATCATAAACACTGCTCCCATAGTATAGGGACTTGCACATCGAAACACCTATAGAAACCCTCATAGATTGTCATACTTCACAAACCCTGCACCTCCCCAACAAACACACACACCACACACACACACACACACACACACACACACACACACACACACACACACACACACACACACACACACACACACACACTCAAACACACAGACACAACTACACAAGCACAAACAAACACATGTACACTAACACGCACACACACACACTCACATACACAAACACCTACAAATGCATACCCACACCTACACCCGCATATTCCATCATAAACACTGGTCCATATAGTATAGGGACTAGTTCATAACACCTATAGAAACTGTCATACACTGTCATACTTTCACAAATCCCCAACCTCCCCAACACACACACACTAACACAAGCACACACACACAAACACATATACACACACACTACACATTAATACACAGATCCTCCGGGAAAAATAACATATTTATCCATCTATCTATCCCACAAGCACAGACACGCACGCGCACTCACACACACACACACACACACACACACACACACACACACACACACACACACACACACACACACACACACACACACACACACACACACACACACACACACACACACACACACACACACACACACACACAAATAGACACATAATCAAACAAACACAGCGTCTGACTCCATCATGAGACTCCCTCCTCACGGGAAGCAGTCCAACACGAGGGATTCTCGGTCCCAGATCCAGACAGGCTGCTGTCCCAGCTCAACAGGTCAGCCGCGGCAGACTTCTGGGTTAAGTGCCAGTGCTGAGAGATCCATCTGGTCGTGCAGTACACCAATAGCCTCCCCCCCCCTGTTACCCTGCTGCGTGCCGCAGTACTGAAGAGTCACAATGGCCCACGCCAAGCCCTGTGCTCCTGAGCCACGCCAGAGGGGTGGGGGTGATGGGCCTCCTCTTCAGGAAGCCCCGAGCAGCCCGGTCAGCGCGCGGGGCGCCCCGCCCGCTCCGTCTGCTTGGCTTTACGAACCATTGATTCTCCTCTCATGGATGTAAAGGATGAACGGATTTATGACATTTAAATGTACGTACAGTTTATATTTCTTTATATTAAATGTCAAGTTTGCCATGTGTGACAGGTGAGATGAGGAGGGGATTACAACCAAACCAGAAATAAGGAATCTCATCCTCGCATAGCTCGGCTCTTCTCCTGTGAACGCTTTATTTCCATTGCTTATTTCCTCCCTGGCCACCGACTACATATGGCAGTCTAAAACATCCCTCCTGCTACCTGTCTGGGCTGGTGGACACCGCTCCTTCCACGGCAGAGGTTTCATAAAGCACGCCGGCCCAGCTTGCAGTAGTGAGCCCATATCTCACAAGCCGGTGTTAATGTAAATGTCTGTGCTGTGCGGCCGCCTGCGTGAGGAACGGACAGGAGTAGGTGGACAACAGCACAAGGGCAAACACTCGCCCACCGCCTCCGACTGCCTGGCCTCCTCGGCGCAGGGACCGGTTGACCTCGTCACCTTGAGGAACTCCTTCTGAAGCATCGCTTAGCGGGTCATTTACTGGGAGATCTTTCTTTCTCTCTTTCTCTCTCGGGCCCTCTCTCTCCTGCGCTCTCTCTCTCCCTCGCTCTCTCTCTCTCTCTGTGTTTCTGTATCTCTCTCTGTTTCTCTCTCCCTCACCTTCTGTGTTTGTGTGTGTGTGTGTGTGTGTGTGTGTGTGTGTGTGTGTGTGTGTGTGTGTGTGTGTGTGTGTGTGTGTGTGTGTGTGTGTGTGTGTGTGTGTGTGTGTGTGTGTGTGTGTGTGTGTGTGTGTGTGTGTGTGTGTGTGTGTGTGTGTGTGTGTGTGTGTGTGTGTGTGTTTGTGTGTGTCTCTCTCCCTTCCTACTTGAGGAAGATGATGTGTTATCTCAGTATAATATAGTATATTATATCAGTATTACACACAGCTGAAGGATGAATGGACAGGAATATAACTGTACTTGACTTTCTGACTGGAAAACACTCACAACGATCTAAAACCTATCAAAGCCTAATGTAATGCAGTACCATATAATATCACAGCATATACTAATGTAAAGCAGTATCATAGACTATCACATCATAGACCAATGCAACTTGCAGAAGCATAGACAACCCTAACTACAAAATGTATATTTCATGTCAACACAAACACGTTCACACTTTGCCACTACACATGTGCCCCACCCCGGTGTGGGCCCCTGCACCCCAGCTCCACCACCTTCTTCCGTCATATCTGTCACTCATTCATATCCGAGGGAGCCCTGCAGTAAGAGCGTTGAACGGCCGGCGCCTTGGGATGGGCGGGCATCGGATGGACGTAATAACGGCTGCTACGCTGGTTTCAATCAATGTCAATGCCCTATAAACATGAGCAGGAGAATATGACCATGTACGTTGAGGATTGGGTAGACTACCTCGTAACACAACGGCTTTAATATTCATCTGTATAGTTATAAAAACAACTATTATAGGGAAAAATTACAAAATGAAATTTAAGATTTATGGCTCATATCTATAATCCCATGTTTGTGCCATTCCCGACCCATTACAAATAATCAATCAAACTTCAAGATGGCGGCTCCGCGGTACGTCTGCTGCTACAGATGGCTCGGGCTGCATCCTTACTCCATCTCCACTTTGCCTTCTTGCTTCTTCTCGCTTTCTTTCAATCCCTTTACACAGACACACAAACAGGCACGCATGCACAGACACACGCATGCACACACTAACACACACACACACACACACCCACAGACAAGCACACACACGCGCATTCACACAATTACTCACTTTAGAACACTTTTGCTACTCCTCTCCATTCCTTGGAAATGCCCACACAGGTTCGCTCGTTCTCTACCTCCCTCGGCTGTCCATGACACACCACACAACACCAAATACCCTGCATTTAAAAAGAAAGAGAGCGAGAGACACCGAGAGGAGCAGGGTGAGAGGGAGAGAGAGAGAGAGGGAGAATGGGGGGGAGGGGGGGGTGGGGGCAGAGACAGATATAGAAAGTAAGAAAAAAAATCGAAGAACGCAACAGAGAGAGAGAGAGAGAGAGAGAGAGAGAGAGAGAGAGAGAGAGAGAGAGAGAGAGAGAGAGAGAGAGAGAGAGAGAGCGCGCGCGAGAGAGAGAGAGAGCGCGAGCGAGAGAGAGAAGCTAAGGGAGTTATAGAACAACAGATGAGGAAGATAGATGCAGGTAGGAAGGGGAGAACAGGCAACACACACCCACAGTCCTGCTGCCAGAGGATCGCTCCGACATGGACGGCACCAGACAGTTGGCACTTGCTAGACTCTGCAGAGGAAGTTTGGTGATGCAATGACAGTAAAAATGGGACACGCACATCAACACATGAGCACTAACCTCTGCAAACACACACACACAAACACACATACACACACGTTGCCCATAGCAATGTCTTTTAATATTAATAACCACTGCATAATATGCAGTTATTATCAAATTTAGGATATTGCTCTTAATAGTGCAGCAGTGATACGTAGACATTGCAATGGCCTTGTTTTTCTGTGAAATCACCTGATACCTTTAAAGAATTTAATTAACATGGAAGCACTTTACCCACTGCATATTCACTAAAGACAGACTGCAAATTGTATATAGTGTCAAACACAGAATTATCAAATTATACTCATACAGCCACACACTTGTCTACGATGTTTCAAGCTCATTAAATAGTCATGACCAACTCACACGTTGTATAAATTAGGCTTAAGTAGACAGGGGCACGATTTCTGAAGCTTGTGGTTTCCGTGCCCATAAACCGTTCCGCGGCTCGGTCCGACTGTGGAAACAGTTGACAGCTGCTAGCCGCTAGCATTAGCATTATAGCATTAAAGATGGCTGCTTGCTACTCTGATTCTGTTTCTGGCGATTCTGTGTTAGAGATATTGACAGCTGCTGGTGCAGGTGACATATCCTCTCATCAGTTTGAGCACGTTGATACAGCCCAACAGATTTTACGTGGGAAGGAAGTACGGGAGAGAGAGAAGTCGGTGGTTGACGCTATCCGACTCTGAGCTGCGTCCGAGCTACGAGCTTTGCCGGCGGTCCACCTGTGGACTGTGCTCCATCATGCGGTGCATTTTGGGATCTCGATATATAGAAGCTTTATAAAGACTAGGGCTCCACTTTTTGGAGGGAAAAATCTGCAATAATGATGGCTTTATGCTATAGAATATGTTTAAATATTGGAGGGTAAGTGCAATACACCGATTTCTGAATATTATATTAATAGGCTGAAGTATCCCTTTAAATGCGTATGCGGTTTAGCTAGTATTATTTTAGGTATAGGTAATGGTATGATGCTATGATTAGTGTTATTATTGTCATTAGAGTGGAGATATTGATGACTTTGACGACGATGGAAATGATGCAGGTGAGGATGAGGATAATAATGAAGATGAAGACGATTCAATACTGCAGACGATGGTGTCGATGTTGATGATGATGAAGATGATGATGATGATGTCAATGACAATGATATTAATTCTACCAATGTTGACTGGGTCAGGTGGACCCATGTCCATTCAAGAATATTGTTCACACGTATCGTTATTATTGTAAATGATTACATTTTAACACAAGGCAACACTAAGAGCACCCTGCGTCACAAAATCCTCCAGCCTCATCCATGCACTTTTTTTGGAAAAGGAGCAGTATGATATCACTGGACGAGGGAGATAACACCAATATATAGGTAAAGCAGCGGGCTAAAAGGGAGAGGTGGGCGGAGGAACACAGGGGACAGAGCCCCCACACACCCACCGCTCGTGACAGCTTTAAAGGGAGAGCCATGAAAGGGGAACACCAAAGAGAACAGGAACCAAACGGAGGTAGGAAACAAAAGGGGTCCGAGCGAGGGACCTCGCCAGCCCGGGCCCCGTCTCCTCTCTGAGGGCTCCTTGTTCCGAGGCCTCTTATCAGGACGCGGTAGGAAAAACAACCAGCCAGGCGGCATGATGCCTGCTAGACTGAGCGCCTTTCTATTGTGTAACCGGGCGGCGTTCTCTTCTCACCCGCCGTTCCCCCCGTCCCCCCACCCCGGTCCCTAAATTCACTGTGACTTTTTTGTTGGTCATTTGCATATGATTTAAATACTACCCTAGCCCACTTAAAGGTGTGCTGCTGTGCCCGATACACGCTGCTATATGAAGGCAGAGCATGCATGATGTCACGGGAGGCATCAGA
>NC_079414.1:6791004-6806004 GCF_026213295.1 Gadus chalcogrammus | reverse complement strand
ACATTTACCACTCAAAATGTATGACTACACAATATATTCTGGTGGGTTGGTATATTCCTTCATTCTTGCTCTGTCCTGTTTCTACAAGGCAGCCTTCTCCTTGCAGCTTGATGCAGGAGGACACTCGATGGACGCCATGCGAGGTCTGACATAAACAAAATCTGCATCCCCCCGTCAAATGGCGGGGTAGGTTGGAACATCCTTAGCACCGTTAAAGTAATTGCCTGAAACTGCATCAAATGCCAACCCTGTCTCATTATGAGTCAATGCAGACGCCCCCTGAAACTCAGCTTCTAAATCTTCAGAAGATATCAGGCGATGCTTAAACATAAGAGTTCTTAGTGGAGTGTTAAGAGGCGGGACAGGTTCTTAAAAAACAGTCATCGTGACGTTTCCCCTCGGGCTTCAAAATTGCATCTCTGTCTGCTCCTAGTTTTGCTGGTGAAAGAATGCTTCGAGAGCAGAAATGCATCATGGGAAATTACTCAACGGTAGAAAAGCCAACATCCAAAAACGCATTAAAGAGACTTTATGTGTGCAAGCTGGAAATCCACACCCTATAGACTATATATTACTGCATGGAGACGCACTACAGGGCTTATCGTACTGCTTAAAAGCTCAGCCATATTCCTTGATATTCCTGATACACCTCTATGACAGTTATCAGTAATCACAAGCACGCTCCTCCGCTTACACTTGCATGTTTTGTAGACACTGTCAAAACTTTATACACAAGCTCACTCACAGGCAGGGAGGGAGGTGAGCCTGAAGCAAACAAAGCACCAAACCCTGACGCTCACAAAGTCAACCGACGCCGGCGTGAAAATGTGTTCCCATTTCGAGACGTGCTTATGTTGATGACTTTTGATGGTTTGATGATTCATGCGCATCTTGATTATAATTGGAATGCATAGTCAATGAGGGGCACAGGATCCTTGTGTTGGAGGTGCTTATGCGAGATGCATTTAGTACACAACCTCGTCTCCAACACCAACCCCCTGCTGTGTGCGTCCCCATTGATTGTTATTCTCTCCCCCTCTCTCCCTCCCTCTCCTCTGTTTGACTGACTGTTTACAGGTAAAGCTCTCCAGAGGAGGATAAAAATATCCCATGAGGCAGAGAAGGAGAGATATTTTTGCTGCCTACACCTTGTCTCCGAGCGACGAGAGAGAGAGAGCACACATGGAAGTGGGAGAGCACCATAGAGATGGATAGAGAGAAAGAGAGAGAGAGAAAGGGAAAAAACAACTAGCAGCCAAGGGAAGCTAAGAGAGTGAGAAAGAGGGGGAGAGAGAGAGAGAGAGAGAGAGAGAGAGAGAGAGAGAGAGAGAGAGAGAGAGAGAGAGAGAGAGAGAGAGAGAGAGAGAGAGAGAGAGAGAGAGGAGAGAGAGAGGAAAGAGAGAGAGAGAGAGAGAGAGAGAGAGAGAGAGAGAGAGAGAGAGAGAGAGAGAGAGAGAGAGAGAGAGAGAGAGACACACACACACACAAACAAACACACACAGACAGAAGCAGGGAGTTTGCCCCGGGAGGTGTTGCCTGGGAGCAGTGAGGAGTCATTATAGACGTGGAGGATATGGGCAGACAAAAGCCTGAGTGACACATGAAGTGAAGTGTATTCCTGCTACCATGCCATTTGCATTCATAAACATCCAGTTGGCGATGGCAGTATGATGTAAGGCGACACACCTTTCTGAAGCACAGCGTAGGTATTTCCTAGGCTGCTGATGTAGGTTATATCCATCAGAAAGGAAGTCACATCATGCAGCCCATTGGGGTTAAGCGCACATAACCATAGACATAGAGATTCTCTTTTTAATACCAACCACACTCAACCATAACCCATAACCCTAACCACACCCTACACCCCAACATACGGAACTAGCTTTGTGTGCACTCACGGACATATACACACACTAGTACACACGAGCACAAACACACACACACACACACACAAACACACACACACACACACACACACACACATTGCACAGCTTTCATGTCCACTACTTGGATTCATCCATTAGCAAGGCTAAAGTGCCCAATGATTGCTTAGCGGGATGATATTTCAAACCTGTATTCATGCATGCCTGTCTGTGTGTGTGTGTTGGTGGGTGTGCGCACGCTCGTGTGTGTGTGCAACTCTGCATGTTGTGTGGGAATGGATTATTATTATTGCTTAGAATTATAAAATATCTGAGCCTGCATCTTCTCTCAGCCTGCAACGGAAGACCAAATGGAGAGAGAGAGAGAGAGAGAGAGAGAGAGAGAGAGAGAGAGAGAGAGAGAGAGAGAGAGAGAGAGAGAGAGAGAGAGAGAGAGAGAGAGAGAGAGAGAGAGAGAGAGGGGGGGGGAGAAAGGGAGGAGGGGGGAGAGAGAGCAAGACAGAGAGACACTGAGAGAGAGAAAGACAGCGAGAGAGAGAAAAAGAGAGAGAGAGAGAAAGAGAGAGAGAGAGAGAGAGAGAGAGAGAGAGAGAGAGAGAGAGAGAGAGAGAGAGAGAGAGAGAGAGAGAGGGAGGATTAGGTGGCTTGGAGAGATTCCAGCACGGTAGCTGTCATCCTCCTCTCACCGCTATCTGATCAACCCAAATGGAAGGGGGAATGAGTCCATCCATCCACATTAGACATACTCTAAAGATCCCCAACTGCCTGAAGTGCTCCGCTGCGCACACGCCACCACAGCAGTCACTTCAGTCGTCTCCAGTCGGGTGGTCGGGCACAGGTTCAAATCCAAGCTCTGAGATTGCAGACAAATATGCAGGACACTCGAGGAAGGGGTTCATACTGTCGTCTCACAACATAACCAGCCTGGGACCCAGACCAATCTGCCCGCTCATGTTTTATTAGCCCTGTCATTTGCGTCCGCCTCCCTTCCCGTTAAGACAGATTTCCAGCAGACCCAGTGCCCGACGGGCCAATGACAATCATTGATCTAGTTTGGGGCGGGGTTAATGAAATGAATGACAAGAAGACCCCCCTATGGGAGAGGGTTGAGAGATTTTCGTTAGCAACCAGCTGCTGCTGATGTGTCACACGTTTCATTGCTCTGATTGGGTGCAGGTCGGTTGTTTTCAGAGGCCTGTTGGTCCCCGCCCGTCGATAACACTCCTTGGAACGAGAAAATGCATGAGGGGCTCAAGGCTAATGCGCATTTTCCGGATTGGTCTGACGAGGTCACGCTACAACCAAACTACAAAAACAAGTGTCATGTAGATTGGGGCATTTCATGAACCATTGTCATAAATTGAAATCGCGATCATTTCTAGATAATCAAATGAAACGCTTCATGAATCTTCCACATCATTTCTTTCAGCCATTAAAAATGATTGCATTTAATCATTTGTTTGGCTGTTTAACTTGTCTAGTAAAGAGGACGGGGTAAGGAGATATATCGAGCCACTCAGAGGACTGTTGTCTTGTTTTTGGCATGGGAAACACTGGAGAATGTGGAAGTCTGCTGGGAACGGAGAATGTGCCAGTTGAAATGTGGGAAACTCCAGAATAAAATAAGAACATTCACATGTGTTCACACGCACACAAACACACACACACAGAGGCAGACACACACAGAAACGCACACGCACACACACACACACACACACACACACACACACACACACACACACACACACACACACACTGGCACACACACACACAGACAAGCACACACACACACAGGCAAGCACACACAGTCACACAGCCAGCTACACACACAGGCACACACACACAGACACAGCCACGAGCACACACAACCACCCACACATGCACCCACATACACAAACACACACACACAGACACACACACATACACACACACACACAAACACACACACACACACACACACACACACACACACACACACACACACACACACACACACACACACACACACACACACACACACACACACACACACACACACACACACATACACACACACAAACACACACTCTGAGAATCACACAGGACTGGTCTTTAATGTTCCCATGACTTTTACTACCGCAAAGCCCAGTAGGAAACCCACCATGGAAATTCTAAATTAAAAAAGAGTAGACTATTGTAAGGGCATGACAATTCGCCCTAAAGTACATGATATGTAAACATTAGTCCTAGCATTACTTTAATGTTTTCACTTTATAACTCAAAACTGACTAGAATATCAGTATGCCGCATGCTGTTCTAGCAGAAAATTATCAAATTAATTATTGATTTTCATCAGTCAATAATTAATTGATGTCTTAATTGCAACATATCTTTACTGAGACAGCGAGTTATTCAAAGATTTAACCAATCCCTAATCCTAAAATAGATCATATTAATATTGCATATTTGATCCCTTTTATTTTAACAAATCAATAATGCCTTATCAGTTGGCTTTCCTGCGGCTCTCCATGGTCATGTTCAATTCACATGGAAAACTTGACATCATCATTTGGCACATTGTGGTCTCTGAGAACACGTGATCCATCTGTTTTCTGTTGGGGTTGAAGTTCACCGCCACAATTCTCTGTGTTTCCAAAGATATTTTAAATCATTCTACGCCGTACGATGAAATTAATTCCTAATTTAAACAACTAAAAAACGATTTATCTACCAGTATGTCAGATGTCAAATTCTTTGTAATATAATAAATAGACAGCCAGTCGATTTGTTAGTTAGTTAGTGAGTTAATTGGTTAGTGCTATTATTATATGGACTTTCAATACAATTATGTTTTTAATTTTTTTATTATTATTCTTGTGTTGCAGTATTGGCATAAAGCAGTATTACCTGTAGGAATTTTATGGGCAAGAGTCTCTTTTAGCAAATGTCATCATCTTACAAATCAAACATCAGTGTCAACTAACACAGCATCACATTCCGGAAATAAGAGCCAAATGTGGCATTAGTTGTGTCCAGACTTGTGTCATCGTGCTCCCAAAGCTTTCAATCGCATTGATCGATCTATTTATGTTGTAAGATATTTTTCTGGGAAGGACACAGGGCTAATGCAATGGCTTGAAACTAGCTTCACGACAGAATCGCCCTGGTTTAATGGCCGTGGTCGGAAGATTCTGCCAGTAAAACAGTTCCCCGGGGCAAGGTGAGCAGCTCCTCTTCAGTCTATTATTTTACAACCTGCTGTTTTTCACTAACACATGGACTACATCTTCACCTATACCTATAGGCCGATCTACTACATCTGCATCTATACCTATAGGCTTATCTTCTACATGTTCATCTATAACTGGGCTGGTCTACTACACCTTCATCTATACCTATAGGCTGATCTACTACATCTTCATCTATAACTATAGGCTGATCTACCACAAGTTCATCTATAACTATAGGCTGATCTACTCCATCTTCATCTATAACTATAGGCTGATCTACTACATCTTCATCTCAACAAGTCCGCAAAATTTTACGACCGTATAGGTCGTTTGTACTGCCACGGATTACGACCCACCGGAGCGTATCAAGCGCCTCTACAGGTCGCGGGAGGTATGCCTATATGACCAACAGGGCATTTGGTGAAATTGTTACGTAGCCATATTAATCGTTATTATCTGAATGGGAAATGCAATATTTTAGGACAGATACACCATTAAACGTGTTTCTAATGACATTTCTAGCGAGAAATGTACATTTTCCTTGCATAATCTTCACTCAGTGAATGTGTATGATCTTTATTAATCTTTATTATCTGAATGGGAAATGCAATATTTTAGGATCGATTCACCGTTAAACGTGTTTCTAATAACATTTCTAGCGAGAAATATACTTTTTACTTGCATAATCTTCAGTCAGTGATTGTGTCTGATCTTTAGTTTTATAGTTATTAGGAAGATTTAATCGGCTCGCTCGCATGTTTCAACGACGTCAGGTTGCGAGGGACGCTGCTTTCGCTACTCGCAGCTCACGTGTTTCCTGTGTTTGTGTTATTAAACCATTACTTTATGTAACTTTTAATGATATTGTAATAACCACAGGCGAGGTATTGAGCGAAGTAAGCTTGATAGCAGGTTTATTGGATTCCACAATCGGACAGGCAGGCACAGCTCCACCGGAAAACTACAACAACCAAAACTCCCGCCAGGAGGGAAACCCCCGGAACCCCCTCTCAGAAGGCCCGCCCCTTCCTCCCAAACCCTGTGACGTGAAACACGTTTATCTGAGAGCCAACCCAGTCGCATTTCAACATGAAATAGCGTGTTAGCGCACACACACACACACACACACACACACACACACACACACACACACACACACACACACACACACACACACACACACACACACACACACACACACACACACAATGCATTTCGCTGCTAAAACAACAACTTGGGCTGCTTCTAGGACATTTTGGGTGGATTTGGAACGGTATGTGGGCAGGACGATTTTTGCAGGCAGGACCTGGCAACCCTGCGCTGTTGCCCGAGGTGCAGAAATGCTCTGGAACAGATCTGGATCCACCATGGCCAAAATAATTGTCATGAATAGCATGAATAGATTCATGCATTATCATTCAACTTGAACATGTGTTTTTACAGTATATAGTGGTGGAGGGATGACGTATGTTGGCCAACCAGGAAGTGAGCGTCGACCTGGGTTTCCCTTGACAAAAAGCCAACGGGTTTTTCCATTGGATTTTGGATTATTGCAGAAAAATTAGTATCTTTGAAGCACCTCCACAAAAACTGAAAATAAATAAATAAATAAAAATAACTGTGCTCCAAAGAACGAAATGTAAACCAATGCATTCTGAATGGGAGTGTTTCTCCGATTTTTCCATGCTACACAGAACGAAATGTAAACCCATGCAAATAAAGACTTCATGGTCATAATAATTTAAATATCATTATTCTCCTCAGTGTGTAGGGTGGTATTCTATTTTTTTCAACGGGGTTGCATCCAGTCACTTGACCGTCATGGTTGCTATGGTGGTTGCTATCGACCCGCCCCTCTAATCCTTACATGGCTCTAAAAACCACGCGGCAAAGGAGCTGCCGTCCATTGTGTTGTTTTTGTCGTAAAATAGGGTCCGATGGTTAAAAAATAGACAGATATTCCAAGGTATCCTTAAAAGGCAGCTTGGTTGTTTTTATTTTCTGCAGTTTAGACTTCTTCTATAACCTATTTTTGAAAGCAAAACACCAAGCTCAATGATTTAACGAGGCAGGGTTATTTGAAACAATTTATTAAATATATATTTGCGAGAGGTCATTCCTTCTCCTGAGTTTGCTTCCTATTTATGTCTAGTGTACAACCCTACTGTCCACAAGCATCACCCCCCCCCCCCCCCCTCCCCATATGGATTTGGAGAATTGTTGCCACGTCCCAGTGGTGGAGGTATCATATATATGAAGGAGGGCATTCAATTATACTACAATGATCAATTAGGAGGCCGAAGCCCGAAAGGAAGTGATGCAATAGGTGACTGCAGGTCGACAACATTTAAGTAAGCTGTACTTTGAGGTCTCTTATAGATCAAAGGGGGTCTCAAAGGACCCCCTGTCCTAGAAGCAGCCCAAGTTGTTGTTTTAGCAGCGAAATGCATTGTGTGTGTGTGTGTGTGTGTGTGTGTGTGTGTGTGTGTGTGTGTGTGTGTGTGTGTGTGTGTGTGTGTGTGTGTGTGTGTGTGTGTGTGTGTACGCTTCAACCTGTGGCTCCAGCCCTACAGGAAATGACTCAGCAAGTGCTCCATCTCGTTGCACCTGCACCCAGCGGCTCGCTTGCAAGATTTTGGCCTGAAGTTCTTCCCAGACCTACACCGTAGCCATCCAACCTGCATATCTGAGAATCAGGCCTCTCTTTAATAATGACAAAAAGTTATGAGAGAAATACACATTAACTTTTGTCTCATAAGCGGCGTGGTGCCGGCTCCTTTTGACCTTTTGACCCCAGACTTCTGGGGGAATAGCTGAATCAATTCATTAGTCAATCAGAAGCATGTAAATATCTTCCCGGAGGTGTGACGGGGCAAACAAGGTGTCCTTCAACATCTACGCTTCCAGGCGATTACAACGATGCCACACATGAGGATATTCGAACATGTTTAATGGTAGTAATTAGCTGTCGAAATTGGAGGCCTTAATCAATAATGAGCAGCTATTGATTTGCTTCCCGATAGAAATTTGTGAAAAATGACATGTTATTTAGCATCTACACGTTGAGCTGAGTCCAATGACACCAAGAACGACACTCTAGCTAATGGTAACATGTATTTTACATGGTACACCTAGGTCTAGGACATGATCTCGGTGTAGCAAGAGGCCGAGCTTGATCTCATTGGACTCAGCTTAACGTGTAGATGCTAATTAACATGTAATTTGTCAAAAATCTCCACCGGGAAGCAAATCTATAGCTGGTCATTATTGATAAAGGCCTCCAAAATCGACAGCTAATTACTACCCCGAAACATATTCAAATATGATCATGTGTGGCACTGTTGCAATCGTCTCGAAACGTAGATGTCAAAGGACACCTTGTTTGCTCTGTTGCACCACCGGGAAGATATTTTCATACTTCTAATGGATTGATTCATATTTTAAGGTTCTCGGAGTGAGACTTTAAGTGGCTGCAGCAGAAGTGATGAGACGAAAGATGATATCAAGAGATTTATAGAATATTCCCATTCACATTATGATTCTTCGTCGTAACATCCGACCAAACATCCTTTACATTCACAGAGCGAAGATTATGAAAGTCCAGGCTCAGCAAGTGCTCCATCTCGTTGCACCTGCACCCAGCGGCTCGCTTGCAAGATTTTGGCCTGAAGTTCTTCCCAGACCTACACCCATAGCCATCCAACATGCATATCTGAGAATCAGGCCTCTCTTTAATAATGACAAAAAGTTATGAGAGAAACACACATTAACTTTTTGTTATCTCATAAGCGGCGTGGTGCCGGCTCCTTTTGACCTTTTGACCCCCGACTTCAAAAACGTGGCCACAGGCCAGCTGTGTCTACACACCTTTAGCCACAAATGTACACCTCCATCCCACAAAAAATGGGGACTAGAAACTAACCTCTGTCTTACGTACATTTACTGTACTGTTGGAGGTCACGCCCCTTTGCCGACCTTTTCGAGATAGCTAGGGATGCTAAAATGTTTACACACATTTCCCGGGGCCCCGTGTACGACATATCCGAGATTTGGAGTTCTAGCCCTTAGAGAAAAAAAGTTTTCCCAAATGGAGTGTCATTTGGACAAAGCCCCTCAGAAGTGTAGCCTGCAAGACCTAATGGTTCAGAATGTGGTGGAAAAACAGTTTTTGAGATAGGAAGGTCCTACCGCCCTGAAATTTTAATACCTTATTCTAGGGCCTAACTGGGACCTCCGCACCGAAACTTGGCCCGGTCGGACCCCGAGGGCAGGAAGGGGGGGCCTACCCTCGGGGTCTGACCGGGCCAAGTTTCGGGCAGGAAGGGCCCCCCCTTCCTGCCCTCGGGGTCCGACCGGGCCAAGTTTCGGAGCGGAGGTCCAAGTTAGGCCCTAGAATAAGGTATTAAAATTTCAGGGCGGTAGGACCTTCCTATCTCAAAAACTGTTTTTCCACCACATTCTGAACCATTAGGTCTTGCAGGCTACACTTCTGAGGGGCTTTGTCCAAATGACACTCCATTTGGGAAAACTTTTTTTCTCTAAGGGCTAGAACTCCAAATCTCGGATATGTCGTTCACGGGGCCCCGGGAAATGTGTGTAAACATTTTAGCATCCCTAGCTATCTCGAAAAGGTCGGCAAAGGGGCGTGACTTCCAACAGTACAGTAATTGTACATAAGACAGAGGTTCGTTTCTAGTCCCCATTTTTTGTGGGATGGAGGTGTACATTTGTGGCTAAAGGTGTGTAGACACAGCTGGCCTGTGGCCACGTTTTTGAAGTCGGGGGTCAAAAGGTCAAAAGGAGCCGGCACCACGCCGCTTATGATAACAAAAAGTTAATGTGTGTTTCTCTCATAACTTTTTGTCATTATTAAAGAGAGGCCTGATTCTCAGATATGCATGTTGGATGGCTAGGGTGTAGGTCTGGACAGAACTTCAGGCCAAAATCTTGCAAGCGAGCCGCTGGGTGAGTTGAAACGAGATGGAGCACTTGCTGAGTCATTTCCTGTAGTGCTGGAGCCACAGGTTGAAGCGTATGCGTCCTTTGAGACCCCCTTTGATATATAAGAGACCCTATACAGCTTACTTAAATGTTGTCGACTCAGTCACCTATTGCATCACTTCCTTTAGGGCTTCGGCCTCCTAATTGATCATTGTAGTAGGCTATAATTGAATGCCCTCTTTCATATATATATGATACCTCCACCACTGGGACGTGGCAACAATTCTCCAAATCCATATGGGGAGGGGGGGATGCTTGTGGACAGTAGGGGTTTACCCTAGACATAAATAGGAAGTAAAATCAGGAGAAGGAATGACCTCTCACAAATATTTATTGAATAAATTGTTTCAAATAACCCTTCCTCATTAAATCAATGAGCTTGGTGTTTTGCTTCCAAAAATTAGTTATAGAAGAAGTCTAAACTGCAGAAAATAAACACATCCAAGCTGCCTTTTAAGGATACCTTGGAATATCTGTCTATTTTTCAACCATCGGACCCTAGTTTACGACAAAAAACAACCCAATTGACGGCAGCTCCTTTGCCGCGTGGTTTTTAGAGCCACGAGTATTAGAGGGGGCGGTCGATAGCAACCACCATAGCAACCATGACGGTCAAGTGACTGGATTCAGCCCCGTTGAAAAAAATAGAATACCTCCCTACACACTCAGTAGTAGCTTAATGATATTTTAATTATTATGACCATGAAGTCTTTATTTGTATGGGTTTACATTTCGTTCTGTGTAGCATGGAAAAATCTGAGAAACACTCCCATTCAGAATGCATTGGTTTACATTTCGTTCTTTGGGGCACAGTTATTATTATTATTATTATTTTTTTTTTTCAGTTTTTGTGGAGGTGCTTCAAAGATGCTAATTTTTCTGCAATAATCCAAAATCCAATGGAAAAACCCGTTGGCTTTTTGTCAAGGGAAACCCAGGTCGACGCTCACTTCCGGGTTTGCCAACATACGTCATCCCTCCACCACTATATACTGTAAAAACACATGTTCAAGTTGAATGATAATGCATGAATCTATTCATGCTATTCATGACAATTATTTTGGCCATGGTGGATCCAGATCTGCTCCGGAGCATTTCTTCACCTCGGGCAACAGCGCAGGGTTGCCAGGTCCTGCTTGCAAAAAACGTCCTGCCCACATACCGTTCAAAATCCACCCAAAATGTCCGAGAAGCAGCCCAAGTTGTTGTTTTAGCAGCGAAATGCATTGTGTGTGCGTGTGTGCGTGCGTGCGTGCGTGTGTGTGTGTGTGTGTGTGTGTGTGTGAGTGCTTAGCACGCTATTTTATGTTGAAATGCGACGTAATCCAGTGTTCACGAAAACGTACACTGTCAACGTATGCTTTTGGCTACTGGGTTGGCTCTCAGATAAACGGGTTTCTAACAAGATGATATTTTAGCGTCACAGGGTTTGGGAGGAAGGTGCGGGCCTTCTGAGAGGGGGTTCCGGGGGTTTCCTTCCGGGCGGGAGTTTTGGTTGTTGTAGTTTTCCGGTGGAGCTGTGCCTGCCTGTCCGATTGTGGAATCCAATAAACCTGCTATCAAGCTTACTTCGCTCAATACCTCGCCTGTGGTTATTACAATATCATTAAAAGTTACATAAAGTAACGGTTTAATAACACAAACGCAGGAAACACGTGAGCTCCTAGTTTAGCGAAAGCAGCGTCCCCAACCTGACGTCGTTGAAACATGCGAGCGAGACGATTAAATCTTCCTAATAGCTTTAAAACTAAAGATCAGACACAATCACTGAATGAAGATTATGCAAGTAAAAAGTATATTTCTTGCTAGAAATGTTATTAGAAACACGTTTAACGCTGAATCGATCCTAAAATATTGCATTTCCCATTCAGATAATAAAGATCATACACATTCACTGACTGAAGATTATGCAAGGAAAATGTACATTTCTCGCTAGAAATGTCATTAGAAACACGTTTAATTGTGTATCTGTCCTAAAATATTGCATTTCCCATTCAGATAATAACGATGAATATGGCTACGCGCGTCCCGAGCAACCACGAGCGTCCACGAGCGGCCCCGAGACTTCAGAATGTCGTTATTTGCATGACCGCTAGAGGCGCTAAATACGCTCCAGTGGGTCGTAATTTGGGGCGGTACAAACGACCTATGCGGTCGTATTTTCTAGGAGGACAAATACGCTCCAGTGGGTCGTAATTTGGGGCGGTACAAACGACCTATGCGGTCGTATTTTCTAGGAGGACAGGCTGAGTTTTCCGGTGGAGCTATGCCTGCCTGTCCGATTGTGGAATCCAATAAACCTGCTATCAAGCTTACTTCGCTCAATACCTCGCCTGTGGTTATTACAATATCATTAAAAGTTACATAAAGTAACGGTTTAATAACACAAACGCAGGAAACACGTGAGCTCCTAGTTTAGCGAAAGCAGCGTCCCCAACCTGACGTCGTTGAAACATGCGAGCGAGACGATTAAATCTTCCTAATAACTTTAAAACTAAAGATCAGACACAATCACTGAATGAAGATTATGCAAGTAAAAAGTATATTTCTTGCTAGAAATGTTATTAGAAACACGTTTAACGCTGAATCGATCCTAAAATATTGCATTTCCCATTCAGATAATAAAGATCATACACATTCACTGACTGAAGATTATGCAAGGAAAATGTACATTTCTCGCTAGAAATGTCATTAGAAACTCGTTTAATTGTGTATCTGTCCTAAAATATTGCATTTCCCATTCAGATAATAACGATGAATATGGCTACGCGCGTCCCGAGCAACCACGAGCGTCCACGAGCGGCCCCGAGACTTCAGAATGTCGTTATTTGCATGACCGCTAGAGGCGCTAAATACGCTCCAGTGGGTCGTAATTTGGGGCGGTACAAACGACCTATGCGGTCGTATTTTCTAGGAGGACAGGCTGCTTCATCTACAACTATAGGCTGATCTACTCCATCTTCATCTACAACTATAGGCTGATCTACTACATCTTCATCTATAACTATAGGCTGATCTACTACATCTTCATCTATAACTAAAGGCTGATCTACTACATCTTCATCTATAACTAAAGGCTGATCTACTACATGTTCATCAATAACTATGGACTGATCTAATGCACCTTCATCTATACCTATAGTCTAATCTACTACACGTTCATCTATAACTATAGGATGATCTACTACACGTTCATCTATAACTATAGGATGATCTACTACATGTTCATCCATAACTATAGGCTGATCTACTACATGTTCATCTATATCTATAGGCTGATCTACTACATTTTCATCTATATCTATAGGCTGATCTACTACATGTTCACCTATAACTACAGTCTGATCTGCTACATGTTCACCTATAACTACAGGCTGATCTGCTACATGTTCACCTATATCTACAGGCTGATCCGGAACTAGATGTAGATGCTGTTGTGTTGTCAGCGGGTGAGGCCACCAAAGTGAAGTGTAGTCCGAGAATAAAGTTTTCCATATTCATTTGAAAAAACCTTGTAAAAGTTCTGGCTTGAAAGTTGCAGAAACTGAAAAGTGGAGAAACATTAAGATTAGTCATGAAGTAGGCATAAGACACAATTAAAAGAGCATAATGGCCCTGCCAACCATGTCTGGTTTGGCCTATGGTTGCACGGTGATTGAGTCAGTCCTATCTTTCGGAGCAATTTTAGTTGATGGCTGCCATTAAATGAGGCTTCACAGTCACCACTTCATACTTGAAAGCTCAATCTACAAGTTTACCTTAGAAAAAGAGAAAACTCTATCATTTAAGCTGGACAAAAACGTTTGCCTCAAGACCAATGGTTTTCCTTGATTATAAGTGTTGTGGTTGAACTTGAAGTCACTTGATAATTCCTTAAATTTGAAGCACTACGAATATATTTTAGGGCAGATTGATAGAGCCAAACACTTTTATGTTCCCATGCTAGATGGTGCCTAAAGCAACAGTGAATGTAGCCTAATTTGACCCTGTCCACATTCATAATATGATCATATAAATTATCATATTATGGATATATTTAGATATTTTTTAACAACAGTTGTAAAGAGAATCATATACATTTCCCCAACTACTTAAATAGTCATTGTTCTTGTCATAGATACAGATGTTAGTGTAGTGCCTGGTTGGATAGGCCAGTTATATCTTACTTCAAATAGACCGCAGCATATTAATTTGGACGGTGGTACATTGTGTCATGGCCATGTTGTAAATAATGCTGAGGAGAATTTTATGTTGAAGGTCAGGAAATGTATTTTTGTATTTTGTTAATTTGTGCGCTTTGCTCATGAAACCACATAACTTTCTGACTCTATACATAGTGGAGCGTAGTAGTCCTATACTTTAAACCTCACTTTTGGCAATCACTTCAAAAGCATGTCTAAATCTCAGAGCGTAAGTAAAGCAAGTAAAAAACATAATACAATTCATTATATTCGACTTCCTATTCGACTTCACTGATACAACACTGAAGGTCAGATTCTTCTCCATTAATAATGCTCATTTTAGAACTGGATGTGT
Organism: Gadus chalcogrammus; assembly: GCF_026213295.1. Classification (NCBI taxonomy): domain Eukaryota; kingdom Metazoa; phylum Chordata; class Actinopteri; order Gadiformes; family Gadidae; genus Gadus; species Gadus chalcogrammus. The sequence goes on along the minus strand of NC_079414.1, from coordinate 6,791,375 downwards.
CGATTATAAGATAATTGTCAAATTGAATAGCTTGATTTAAAATGCACTGAGAAACGTGTTTAATGTGAAAAACACAGGCCATGGTAATCTCACTGTCAATGCCATAACTTCCTCGAGGGCTATATAATGCGGAAAGGCCTGTTCTAACTGATTTTTATCTATAAATTATCTATCATATATCAATATGCAATTAGCAAGGGAATTCCCTAGCATGTTTCACAGGTTGGCAAATTAAACCATTATGCTAATGAGTATCAATAATGCCAGTGCTCGGGGTCAGGAGCAGCCATGTTGCCTTGGACAAAGCCAGCGAAGTAGCAAATTAACATAATTGCTCCCTTAGCTTATTCTATCATCCTGAGAAATGCGTC